>NW_017672668.1:59757-68337 GCF_001879085.1 Nicotiana attenuata
ATTTTTCATGTATATTATATTTAAAATATTATATAATATAATTCAATTTATAATATTAACATAATTTTTATAACTTATGAATTTATAAATAGATACTTTAATCATTAATATCATATATTACTATAAATTTAATCATAATTATATTTCTATAAATTTACTTAAATTTATATTATTAATTATCATATTAAATTAATATTAAATTCATTTATTAATTTTATGGTAATAATAATTATTAAATATTTAAATTTATTTAAATTTTCTATTAATATTTTTTAAATAACAAAATATCTATATTAAAACTTTATATAATTTTCAATATAATAATAATGAATTTGACTAATTGATATATATTTTGATTTATTTTTTATATTTTATTAATTTTTTTATAATATATTTTAATATAATTTTAATTGTTTATTATTATTTACAATTATTTAATTTGATATATATTATTATAAATTAAATTTTAATACATACATTTCTTAATAAAAATTTTACTAAAAAACATTTAAAATTTTAACAATATTATATCATACTTTCATCTAATATCATTTTTATATGATATATTATTTAAAATTTTCTTTATTCAATTATTTATTTAATTCACACTTATAAGTAATTTAATTTCTTATTATAAATATAAATATAATAGTAGCTATTATTATTTCCTATCACAATAATTTTATATTTTACAGATCATAATTAACTTTCTTTATATATTATTAAGTTACATATTTCTATCAATTACAGCCTTATATATAAATGCTGCACCTTAATACTTATTTTTTAATTATATTGAGTTATATTTATATAATAAATATATTAATTTAATTTTTTCTGTATTTCGCAAACTATAATAAATCTATTTTTATCAAATATGTAATTACTTGTTTATAATTATTTGTTATTTATTTTTTTCTTTAGTTTTTTATATTAATTATTATATGTCATCTTTTATTAATTTCCTTAATATCATATAATAAAGATAGATAAATTTATTTATATTACCTATTTTATCTATTATATCTTACTTTTCAAACGTTAAATTACATTAAATTAATTAATTTCTTAAAATATAATTTATATTCATTTCTTGATATTATTATACCGTACTATATTATCAGATTATCAATATTTATAGATAAGGTATGACAAGAACCGGCAGGGTTTATCTCCGGACACTTGTGAGTTCGAGTAAGCAGACCTCTGGTCGACAACCATAACTGAAACCGGGCCCGATGATCTCTCATGGAGAAAGATACAAGTGAAGGAATACTCAGTCTTGATTCAGTGTGAACAAAACACCGGCGCAGATTTCATCCTTGCTTTGCTACAGAAATTCGCGTGCACACAAAGAGCCTCTCGTTAAAAGTGCTGAGTGAGGCATATGTAACCAAGCAACATATCAAGGAGGAGGAAATGGCAAACATAGTGGGTCAGGTATTGGAAAGTCATAGATCACTTCATGAAGATGAGCTACACCAGAAGGGTTGGTCACAACAAAGGCATTGCACATCAACCTGCAGTGCGAAGATTTATTTTTATTTACCGAATCCTGAATTAATGGAGGGGTCAGCCTCACATTTGTCCAATTGGTAATCTCCTTAGAATGTTGGAAAAGAGCCTGTCAATGGACTACAAGGATGGGCCATCAACGTCAAAGCTTTCGACGGTTTCCCAAAGCTCCACTATTGGGGAAATTAGACTTAGGTTCTGCAAATGGGGCTACTTGGTTTGAGTGTTGATTTTCAGTGATAGACGTGCCGCATCTTAACAACTTGCTTCTGGGGGCGCTTTTTGGATTCCATCCGTGGGGCTGTAGCATCAACCCTACATCAAGGTAATGAAGTTTGAATGGAATCACCAAGAGGTGTTATTCACAGGCAGACAGTTAGGCAATTCATATACAGTCGGCCAGGACCCATTCCCAGTCAATTCAAGAGGAAAGAAGAAGATTAGGTGGGTGAGACCTATCATCACATCTGGAAGAGTCAACGCCTTGATTAAGAACAAGTGGTGGGACACACAAAATCGAAAGCATATTGAACTGGAGCGGTAATGAAACCTGGCAAGGGACTTGGCAAGAATCTCCAAGGAATCGCAAGCCACATAAGCTCAAGAAACACGCACCACTTCGTAATGGAAATATGAGCATTATCCTGGAAGGAATTCAATGAAATGGTCGCTACCCTGGCGCGATGCCTTATTATCGTTGGAACGACCAAATACCTCGCTTAGAGAAGACTTTCCAACCAGCCGATTTGTTATATATGGGTCAGAAGAGAGGGAAGCACTAGCAGCACATACGGAACTGTTCCTAGAAGATGTGAATGGATTCGTTGTGTTATTTCTTGAGAGGAGATGGGAGGAAGGCCCTTCCATACAGGCTGAAGCGGAGGAGCATACTAAACAAGCTGGACTGTCAGAACCACCAGAGCCCGGCGTGCTGAACAGCACCATGCAACTATTTTATTTTTACTAGTTTACTTTCCTTTCGCATTTTTGTTTTGGCAAGAAAGAGCTCCGATGTTTAAAATATTTATGGAATTTATCAAAAGCAATTCGGTTTTCTTATAAATCTTACTCCTATTATTTTCTCTCATTACTTTACTTATACAGCATTACTATTACTTATCTTGATGAACCGATGACTGTGACTTGCAACGAGACAACACAACAAACGGACATAGATTTAGAGGAAGATGATATACCGGAAGAAATTGTTAAAGAAGTTGAGAATTTTGAGAATAGACCTAAGTCCAACCTGGACGAGACCGAAATCATCAACCTGGGAGATGCAGGAAACATCAAAGAAACACGAATCAACGTTCATTTGTCACCATCAGAGAAGGAAGAATATACAGAGTTTTTAAGAGAGTATGAGGACATATTTGCCTGGTCGTACGACGACATGACTGGTCTGAGCACATCCATTGTGGCTCACAAATTGCCGACTAATCCGGCCTTTCCGCTAGTAAAGCAGAAGCTCAGAAAATTCAAGCCAGATATGAGTTTGAAAATCAAGGAAGAGGTCACTAAACAGGTCAAAGCTAAGGTTCTCAGGGTGGTAGAGTATCCAACATGGTTAGCCAACATTGTGCTAGTACCAAAGAAGGATGGGAAGGTCAGAGTCTGTGTCGACTACCGGGATCTCAACCGGGCCAGTCCAAAAGACGACTTCCCCTTGCCGAATATACACATCTTGATTGACAACTGCGCCAAGCATGAGCTACAGTCATTTGTTGATTGTTTTGCTGAGTACCATCAGATATGGATGTATGCAGAGGATGCTGAGAAAACAGCTTTCATTACGCCATGGGGGATGTATTGCTACAAGATGATGCCGTTTGGATTAAAGAATGCAGGGGCCACCTACATGAGGGCCATGATCACCATTTTCCACGACATGATACACAAGGAGATCGAAGTGTATGTAGACGACGTCATCATTAAGTCCAAGAAAGCCGCTGATCACATGGAAGATTTGAGGAAATTCTTCAATAGACTGAGAAGGTACAACTTGAAGCTGAATCCCGCGAAATGTGCATTCGGGGTTCCAGCTGGAAAATTGCTGGGGTTCATTGTGAGCCGCCGAGGGATAGAATTGGATCCATCAAAGGTCAAAGCTATTCAAGAATTGCCACTGCAAAAGAATAAGAAAGAAGTAATGAGTTTCTTGGTGAGACTTAACTACATCAGCCAGTTCATAGCACAATCTACTGTCATCTGTGAGCCAATCTTTAAGATGCCGAAGAAGGATGCCGCTACCAAATGGACCGATGACTGCCAAAGGCCATCGACAAAATCAAGGAGTACTTGTCAACACCGCCAGTTTTGGTCCTGCCCGAGCCAGGTAGACCTTTAATACTCTACCTTGCGGTATTGGATGGAGCATTCGGATGTGTTCTGGGGCAACATGATGAAACATGGAGGAAGGAGCAGGCCATCTATTATCTCAGTAAGATGTTCACCCCATACGAGGCCCGGTATTCTCTGTTGGAACGCACCTGTTGTGCTCTGACTTGGGTAGCTCAGAAGTTGAGGCACTATTTCTGTGCTTATACTACATATCTCATATCAAGGATGGATCCTTTGAAGTACATCTTCCAGAAGCCCATGCCCACTGGCAAGCTAGCCAAGTGGCAAATCCTGTTGAGTGAATTCGACATTGTCTACATGACTCAGAAAGCAATCAAGGGACAAGCACTAGAGGATCACCTTGCGGAAAATCCTGTGGACGGAAAATACAAACCCCTGAAGACGTATTTTCCTGATGAGGAGGTATTATTAGTAGGAGAAGATATTGCAGAATCCTATGATGGTTGGAGGATGTTTTTCGATGGTGCAGCAAATTTCAAAAGAGTTGGCATATGAGCAGTTCTAGTGTCAGTAATCGGCCAGCATTATCCGGTATCCGCCAAGCTCAGGTTCCCCTGCACTAACAATATGGCCGAGTACGAAGCCTGCATCTTAGGGCTCAAGATGGCCATTGACATGAACATCCAAGAGTTACTAGTGATTGGTGATTCAGACTTGCTTATACATCAGGTCCAAGAAGAATGGGCAACCAAGAAGTCCAAGATACTCCCATACCTACACCATGTACAGGAATTGAGGAAAAGGTTCACAAAGACGGAATTCCAACATGTCCCCAGGGTCCAGAATGAGTTTGCCGATGCATTGGCTACCCTGGCCTCTATGATACAACATCCAGATAAGAATTTCATTGATCCTATTCCCGTGAAGATCTACAATCAGCCAGCTTACTGTGCTCACGTCGAAGAAGAAGCAGACGGAAAGCCTTGGTTTCATGACATTATGGAATATTTGGCAAAAGGATAATACCCAGGGCTTCCAAATACTACTCAAAAGCGCATGCTTCGAAGATTGTCCAATAATTTCTTTCATAGCAGAGGAATCCTGTATAGGAGGACTCCAGATTTGGGATTACTAAGGTGTGTCGACGCAAAGGAAGCATCCAAGCTACTAGAGGAAATTCATGCTGGGACCTGCGGTCCACATATGAACGGTTTTGTCTTAGCAAAGAAGATACTCCGGGCTGGTTACTTTTGGATGACTATGGAAACAGACTGCATCCAGTACGTCCTGAAATGCCATCGCTGTCAGATACATGCAGACATGATAAAGGTGCCTCCAATGAGCTTAATGCAACAAGCTCACTGTGGCCGTTTGCCGCTTGGGGAATGGATGTTATTGGACCAATCGAGCCTGCCGCTTCCAACGGGCACAGGTTTATCCTAGTAGCGATCAACTATTTCACCAAGTGGGTCAAAGCAGCATCTACAGAGCAGTAACTAAGAAAGTCGTGGCAGACTTTGTCCGGGACCGTATCGTTTGTCGGTTCGGGATTCCAGAATCAATCATTACTGATAATGGTTCCAACCTCAACAGTGACTTGATGAAGACTATGTGTGAAACCTTCAAGATCAAACACAAGAATTCTACAACTTACAGGCCTCAGATGAATGGAGCCGTAGAAGCCGCCAACAAGAACATCAAGAAAATTCTAAGGAAATTGATAGAAAAGCATAAGCAGTGGCATGGCAAATTATCATTTGCTTTATTGGGGTACCGCACCACAGTCCGCACATCAACCGGGGCAACTCCCTATATGCTGGTTTATGGTACAGAGGTGGTCATTCCCGCCGAGGAAGAAATTCCTTCCTTGAGGATCATACAGGAAGAGGAACTCGACGATGCAGAATGGGTAAAGAGTCGCTACGAGCAGTTAGCTCTTATAGATGGAAAAAGAATGAATGCAGTTTGCCACGGTCAGCTTTATCAAAATGGAAAGTCTAGAGCCTTCAACAAAAGAGTCAAGCCGAGACAGTTTGCACCGGGGCAGCTGGTGTTAAAGAAGATTTTCCCGCATCAGGATGAGGCCAAAGGGAAGTTCTCTCCCAACTGGCAGGGTCCGTATATGGTTCACCGGGTTCTAACAGGAGGAGCCCTCATACTTGCAGAAATGGACGGAGAAGTTTGGCCGAAGCCGATCAATTCAGATATAGTGAAGCGATACTATGTGTAACCATTTATGATTTCCTTTATGATGTAATTTGAACTACGTATGACCTGATTCCCGTTTAAGAGGGGATACGTAGGCAACCTTATGGGTTCGGTCACAATTCAATAAAATTTTCATTTCCCCTCGCAATTGGAAACTGGGGCAAAATTTTGAAGAGGACCCTCAAAATTCCGAAGTAACTTCAGCCGATCACCGCAAGCAGCCGTCAGAAGCACCAGCCCAGTAAACTGGGGCAGAATTTTGAGGAGGACCCTCAAAATTCTGAAGAAAGAGAGATTGCAATGTCTTGAACCGAGTCGCAGTCGTCGATTCACCTAAAGAAAACTATTCTCAATTATATATTTATGTCGTATTTTTACTAAATCATGCATGTCTATTATCAAAATTGTTTTGTTTAGCAACGCTACCCCAAGGATATGCACAATATCACCAACACAGAGCCGAGCGGGTCAAGCAAACGTCAGTGGGGATACGAACTAACCTTTTCCCCTTTACAGAACTCATGATTTTTTCTTTGGGTGCAGGTACCCGAGTCGCAAACCATCGAATACATTTATACACTCATACAACTTTCAGAACCATCACTTATCTGCAATTGCTATCCGCACACAATATCCCCAGCAGCCACAGTATTGCAATCAGCTATCAGCTAAGAGATTTTACTACTATTCGCCTTTTATTTCTCTGCATTGCATAAGGCTACCTTTCTGCCTTCCGAGGTTAAGCTCTACCTCCATTTGCATCTCTCTGCATTGCATAAGGCTACCTTTCTGCCTTCTGAGACTAAGCTCTGTCTCCATCTGCATTTCTCTGCATTGCATAAGGCTACCTTTCTGCCTTCCGAGGTTAAGCTCTACCTCCATCTGCATTTCTCTGCATTGCATATGGCTACCTTTCTGCCTTCCGAGACTAAGCTCTGTCTCCATCTGCATTTCTCTGCATTGCATAAGGCCACCATTCTGCCTTCCGAGGTTAAGCTCTGCCTCCATCTGCATCGGCTGAAATATCGCCACTTCATATAAATCCTGCATCGGCTGAAAGATCGCCATTTTATTTACATTCTTGCACCGGCTGAAAGATCGCCATTTTATTTACATTCTTGCACCGGCTGAAAGATCGCCATTTTATTTACATTCTTGCACCGGCTGAAAGATCGCTATTTTATTTACATTCTTGCATCGGCTGAAAGATCGCCACTTATTGCATTTCATGGGCTGAAAGATCGCCAAACTGTCCAAGGGCGTCATTGTTCGGAGGCACCATTTGCATAGCCCGAGAATGCCATGCCATGGCCTGAGGACCCCATTTTATCTTTTGCATAGCATTATTCAAAGGCGTCATGGTTCGGAGGCATCATTCTCATAGCCTGAGAACATCATTTCATAGCCGGCGAATCCTTTATTATACACTTCATGGCCCAGGACGTCATGGTCTGAGGACATCATCTTAACCGTCCAAAGACAACATTCATGGTCCAACGGGAACTTGCATCACGTTTAAATTTATGCACAATATATGTTCGTATTGCTCATTTGCAGGTAAACCGGCTAGCAACGGCCATCTCAGCAGGAGCGATCCTGCTCCAATTCCCGCAGCCCTACTAGACTATAACCATCCACCCCAACTCGAATATCTCGTCCGTTCTTGAAAAAATCTCCATCGGCATATTCCGCCGACGGATCCTGAACTACATATGGCCTGATTCCTGTAAGACCAGTGTATGTAGGCAGCTCAGGAACCAGAGCAAGGTCAAATTCTTCAAGCCGTTTCGTTCAGTCAAATTGGCCATCATATCTTTACCCGACAACTCTTTCATCCTTCACGGGTAAAGAGGGGCAGCTGTTGATACCCAATTTTCCCTATATATATTTTCAAAATAACATATGCATGCATATATAAGCATGCCAAAGTGTTTTAGTATTTTTCCTAATTTCTAAGATTTTTAAAATCAATTTATTGCCCATTTTAGCAGTATAAAAACCAATAATTATTCCCAAAGTTATCATTTTTGTGGATAATTTGTTTTACTTCCCATATTTATACAAAAATATAGTTAAGGTAATTTTTGTATATTTTTTACAAATTTATTTGGTATTTTAAAAGCTAAATTGCATATAATTGCAACTTTAGCCTATTTTAAGATTAATAGCATTTTATAATTATAAATTTGGTTCCAATATTTTTAAATTATTATTTATATATTATTTACTGATTTAGTACTTTTAATTTAATTTCAGAATTATTTTTACTATTTTTTATAAAATAAAAAGGAAAAACTAGCTATTTAGTATATAGCCCCAATTTATTTCAATTATAGCCAAATTGACCCAATCCTAAACTCCCAATTAGACCAGCCCGATCTCAATTGTAACCCGACCCCCAACCCAACCAATTAACCCGCCTGGCCTTTTCTTTAAATTCCGGCCGTTGATCGTTTTGATCAACGGCCACGATCACCCCTTGCCTTTTTAATTCACCTAACCCTACCCTAATTCCCTCATTTCCATCTCTCAGCCTCCTTCAAACACTCTCCT
>NW_017672668.1:68619-98886 GCF_001879085.1 Nicotiana attenuata
CCTTCTTCTGGACTTTGTTTGAGTTCTTTCTAAACATGTTTCATCTACTGTTTCCTTAAGTTTATACTACCTCTTTGTCTTCTGAACTTGTTTAAGTTCCAAGCTTTTCTTAAAACATGTTCTTTATGCTTTAAATCAGTTTCTTCACTCTATTTGTTTCGAACCTACTATTTTACTTGTGTTTTCTCATGAGTCTCTGAAAGAGACCTCTGAGCGTGTTTCAGTTATTTGTCTTCTCGTCTCTGCATCTGATTCGAGTTGAAAACCCTAGGATTTGGGGTTTTTGGTGAGTTTGATCTTGTGTGTGGACTAGGGTTCTATTATGGAACCCCGGATTCTCTCAAACTAAGTCTGAGTCTATGTACTGAATTTGAGCCTCTTTGTTTGTGACTCTGAACTTTTCTATACTAGATTCTTTCTAATTAGCATGACGGTTCTTTCTTATTTGACATGTCTGTATGCTTTATATACGAGGAATTCTTCCTTCAAAAAAGGTTTTGCCAATTTGTGATTGATTCAAAATTCCTTTTAATAAGGTTCGATTGATTGTTATTGATTTGCTTTAATTAAACCTTTCTTCACCTTTTCTGGTTGGATTCATTCATACCAAAACTCAATTTCTGATTTTTACTGGCTGTTGATTGATTGCCTTTCCTTATTTGCACTAACCGTGTTGCTATCAAACTCTTTCCTTAAATAGTTTTCTGTGTATTTGCCCTTCTTGTACTACTTTGGAAAAGATTTTGATCAAATTCTTTCCTTATTTATTCTGCCCGTTTGAAATCAGAATCCCTTAATTAAAGGGAGACCTTATGTAATTGATTTCAAAACTATTTTCTTACCTTTTTCTTACTTGCTTTCTGCACTATAAATGGCACGACCTTTCAGCACTTTAAGACACCTTGAGTTCAATACTCTAACACACATTACTTACTTTCAATTTCAATACTCTTACGCTTCACCCAACACTCTACTCTCTTCTGAGATATTCTGACTATTTGCTTGCAATTTGGCTTTACAAGACTACTGCTTTTACTTTCTTGTTTCCCTGAAACTGGTATGTTCTAATTTAAGTTTCAGCCTCATCCCAATGTGTTTATTTCACAGCTTCTATCATCCTGTCTACTTTGCTGTCTATGCTTAGTGTTAAATATGTATGCTGTCCTCTTTGCATCCATTTTCTGCTGTGAATCTCCATACCCCTATTCCCCTATATGTATTTGAGTTAAGGTTCAGGCATGGCAGTATCCAAATTGTTGTTCATGTCTGTGCTTGATCCTTTAAAGGATCCTAACTCCCAAACAATGTGGCTAACAGGCTGGTTGGGGTGTGCCAGCACTTCCAATTGCTGGGTATGACCACCAGCCCGTCTTCACTTTCCCCTAAACCCCTTTCTGCACTTACACTCACTCTTAGTTTCTAAGTTCTGCCCCCCTCCTATGAGCCTTGCCTTAGGGACCTTTGTCACGACCCCAACCCCGGTCGTGATGGCGCCCAACACACTGCTAGGCAAGCCTGACCAACTAACAACCTCAACCCGTTTTCTTATAAAGCTTATTATTAGCTAACACAGTTAAAATGCCAAATTTCCATAATAAAGGCCTGGAACAAGAGTTAAATATGCGGAAATTCAAATGATAATACCACTACATAGCCCGAACAGATCCGATGTCACAAGTCTTAGCCTTTAATACAAGTTTAACAGCCTATTACATAACCAGTCTAGGAAATGTGGATAAGGCAAAAGGATAGAAGGGAGAGGTCAGGGCTGCAGATGCCATGCAGCTACCTCGATACTCCCGGGTATGTGCTGCCCGACTGAAAATCCTTAACAGCCTCAGATGCACCTGGATCTGCACGCAAGGTGCAGGGAGTAATGTGAGTACTCCGACCCAGTGAGTAATAAACATAAATAATGACTGAGAATAAGAAATCCTGGAGAAACACAGATATGCGGCAGCTTAAAACAAGTAATATGAAAACAGTAAAACAATGGAAAATGAAATATGATAATTTTGCAACAAGCAAGCAGTTAAGTGATAGACAGTAAAAGAAAAATCAACACATAGAACTGTACTCTATAGTACCCGCTGCGGCGTGCAGCCCGATCCATATATTTATTGTCGACGGCGCTCATTGGGGGTGTACAGACTCCGGGAGGGGCCCCTTACGGCCCAAGCGCAATAACAAGCCATCTCGTGGCACCAATCTAGGCCCTCGGCCTCATATCAATATCAGTATAACACTGCTGCGGCGCGCAACCCGATCCCATAGTATCCTCACATCTGGCCCTTGGCCATACTCAGTCCAGAAATCATATAAGCCCTCGGGCATTAGTAAAACAGTAGTCCTCAGCCCAAAACATCATTTAACATATCATTTTAGTTTCAAAAACTGAGTAAAAGTGGCTGAGTTGTAAAACAGTAGAAAACGGTACGACTGAGTTCAAGTAGTAAATCAAAACGTTGAGGAAATAGTGATAAAAACTCCCGAAGGGTTCAAATAGTTGGCACAAAGCCCATATATGGCAATCAATCCAAATAATGATGATATCAATTAAGCTTCAATCAAATATACAGTAAAAGCATCGCTCGGGACGGACCAAGTCACAATCCCCAATAGAAAATGACCCCACGCTCATCATCAAGCGCGTGTCTCACCTCAATATAGCACTACGATGTGCAAATCCGGGGTTTCAAACCCTCAGGACATCATTTACATTCATTACTCACCTCGAACCGGCTAAAGCTCTAGCTCGCTATGCCCTTGCCTCTCAAATCGGCCTCCTCGCGCTTCGAATCTGACCAAAACCAGAACGAATACGTCACAATAGGCTAAGGGAACAAAACCCAAGCGAAAACAATCGAAAAATATCAAAAATCCCGAAATTAGCAAAAACCCGAGCCCCGGGCCCACTTCTCGAAACTCAGAATTTTTTACATCATTAGATTTCTTATCTCCCCACGAGTTCATACATATCAAAAACACAAGAATCGGAGTTCAATTGGCCCCTAAAATCCCCAATTTAGACTCTCTTAATCTCAAGCCTTAAACCTCCATTTTTAGTCCATAAATTCCTTAATTTTCAGTCCTAATTCATGAAATATCACCATAGAATTGTGGTTTAGGTCCAAAATCCTTACCTTATCGAAGTTCCCTTGAAATCCCTCTTCAAAATCACCCAAAACTCTAAGTCCGAAGTTAAAATGAATAAACCCTTCGAAAATCGCGAAGAAGAACCATTTATACCTTCTGCCCAGTCATAACCGCATCTGCGGTCAATTACCCGCTTCTGCGGTCACTTCTCCGCATCTACGGAATTCACTTAAATCCGGCCTAACCGCATCTGCGGTCCAATAGCCGCATCTGCGGCTCCGCAGGTGCGGTCCCTATTCCGCATCTGCGGTTTCTGACCTCACTCCTCAAATCCGCATCTGCAGATAATCCTTCGCACATGCACCTGCGGTCCCCAAACTGCAGGTGCGAAAACACCAGAAGCAGCAGAAGTTCTGCAATTACACAAGTCCAAAACTCTTCCCGTTAGCCATCCGAAACCACTCCGAGGCCCCCAGGACCTCAACCAAAAGCACCAACACGTCCTAAAACCTCATTCAAACTTGTTCCAATCATCAAAACACCTCAAACAACACTAAATCTATCAATTCACATCGAATTCAAGCCTAAGTCTTCTAAAAACTTTCGAAACACGCTTTTGATAAAAAACCCAACCAAACCACATCCAAATGACCTGAAATTTTGCACACACATCCCAAATCTCACAATGAAGCTACAACAACTCTCGGAATCCCATTCCGACCCTCGGATCAAAATCTCACCTATCAACCGGAATTTGCCAAAATACTAACTTTGCCAATTCAAGCCTAATTCTATACTGGGCCTCCAAAACCACTTCCGATCACACTCCTAAGTCACAAATCACCACCCGAAGCTAACCGAACCATCGGAACTCACATCCGAGCCCTCTAACCCATAAGTCAACATTCGGTTGACTTTTCCAACTTAAGCCTTCTTAAAAGAGACTAAGTGTCTCATTTCCTTACCAATTCCACTCCAACCACAAACCAATCAACTCGACCACATAAAACACGGATAACAAAGCATAAAGAAGCAGAAATGGGGGAAACGGAGCGATAACTCATGAGACGACTGGTCGGGCCGTCACATCCTCCCCAACTTAAACAAACGTTCGTCCTCGAACGAGTCAAGAAACATACCTGAAGCCTCAAATAGGTGAGGATATCTACTCCGCATCTGCCGCTCGGTCTCCCAGGTAGCCTCCTCCACGGGCCGACCTCTCCACTGCACCTTCACTGAAGTTATATCCTTCGACCTCAACTTTCGAACCTGACGACCCAAAATAGCCACTGGCTCCACATCAAAGGTCAAATCACCATCCAACTGAACCGTGCTGAAGTCCAAAACATGAGACGGGTTCCCAACATATTTCCGGAGCATAGAAACATGAAATACCGGGTGCACACTCGACAAGGTGGGTGGCAAAGCAAGCATATAAGCCACCTCCCCAATCCTCCTAAGTACCTCAAAAGGTCCAATGAACCGCGGACTCAACTTCCCTTTCTTTCCAAATCTTATAACACCCTTCATGGGCGAAACCTTCAGCAAGACCTTCTTACCAACCATATAGGACACATCTCGAACCTTCCGGTCTGCATAACTCTTCTGATGCGACTGCGCTGTACGAAGTCTCTCCTGAATCACCTTCACCTTCTCTAAGGCGTCCGGAACCAAATCTATCCCCAACAGCCTAGCCTCGCCGAGCTCGAACAACCCAACTGGAGATCTACATCGTCTCCCATACAAAGCTTCATATGGATCCATCTAAATACTCAACTGGTAGCTGTTGTTGTAGGTAAACTCGGCAAGCGGCAAAAACTCATCCCATGAACCTCCAAAATCAATGACACAAGCACGCAACATGTCCTCCAATATCTGAATAGTACGCTCGGACTGCCCGTCCGTCTGAGGATGAAACGCTGTGCTCAACTCCACCTGAGTACCCAACTCTCTCTGCAAGGCCCTCCAAAACTGCAAAGTAAACTGAGTACCCCTATCTGAGATGATGGAAACCGGAACGCCATGCAACCGAACAATCTCCGGGATATAAATCCCTGCCAGCTGCTCTGAAGAATAGGTAGTACACACAGGAATGAAGTGCGCGGACTTGGTTAGCCAATCCATAATCACCCAAATAGCATCAAATTTCCTCGAAGTCCGAGGAAGTCCAACAACAAAGTCCATAGTGATCCTCTCCCACTTCCACTCGGGAATAACCATCTGCTGAAGCAAGCCACCCGGTCTCTGATGCTCATATTTCACCTGCTGACAATTTAGACACCGAGCTACAAACCCCACAATATCTTTCTTCATTCTTCTCCACCAGTAGTGCTTCCTCAAGTCCTGATACATCTTCGCGGCACCCGGAAGAATAGAATACCGCGAGCTATGGACCTCCTCCAGAATCAACTCTCTAAGCCCATCCATATTGGGCACACAGATTCGACCCTGCATCCTCAACACGCCATCATCACCGATGGTCACATCTCTGGCATCATCACGCTGAACTCTGTCCTTAAGGACAAGCAAATGCGGATCATCATACTGGCGCTCTCTGATGCGGTCATATAAGGAAGACCGAGAAACCACACAAGCCAACACCCGGCTGGGCTCCGAAATATCTAATCTCACAAACCGATTGGCCAAGGCCTGAACATCAACTGCAAAGGGTCTTTCCCCAACTGGAATGTACGCCAAACTCCCCATACTCACTGCCTTTCGGCTCAAAGCATCGGCCACCACATTGGCCTTTCCCGGATGGTACAGAATAGTAATATCATAATCCTTAAGCAACTCTAGCCACCTCCGCTGCCTCAAATTAAGATCCTTTTGCTTGAATAAATGCTGAAGACTGCGATGATCAGTGAATACCTCACAAGATACGCCATACAAGTAATGCCTCCAAATCTTCAATGCATGAACTATGGCAGCCAACTCCAAATCATGAACAGGGTAGTTCCTCTCATGGGGCTTCAACTGACGAGAAGCATAAGTAATAACTCTGCCCTCCTCCATCAATACACAACCAATCCCAACTATCGAAGCATCACAATATACAGTATATGAACCTGAAGCGGATGGCAAAACCAATACTGGAGCTGTGGTCAAAGCTGTCTTGAGCTTCTGAAAGCTCTCCTCACACTCGTCCGACCATACAAATGGAGCACCCTTCTGAGTCAACTTGGTCAAGGGCGACGCAATGGATGAGAATCCATGAACAAACCGGCGATAATAGCCTGCCAACCCAAGAAAGCTACGAATCTCTGTGGCTGAGGACGGTCTAGGATAACTCTAAACTGCCTCTATCTTCTTTGGATCAACCTGAATACCCTCGCTGGACACCATGTGTCCCAAGAAAGCCACTGAACCGAGCCAAAACTCACACTTGGAGAACTTTGCATAAAGCTTCTCCTCCCTCAATCTCTGCAATACAACTCGCAAATGCTCCCGTGCTCCTCCAAAATACGCGAGTACACCAGAATATCATCAATGAAAACAATAACGAAAGAATCCAGATAAGGCCGAAATACACTATTCATCAAATGTATGAACGCTGCTGGGGCATTGGTCAGCCCGAAAGACATGACAAGAAACTCATAGTGACCATATCTAGTCCTGAAAGCCGTCTTAAGAATATCTGAATCCCTGATCTTCAACTGGTGATAACCCGAACGGAGATCAATCTTGGAAAACACCCTCGCTCCGTGAAGCTGGTCGAATAAATCATCAATACGAGGTTGGGGATACTTGTTCTTAATTTTTAACTTGTTCAACTACCTGTAATCAATGCACATTCTCATTGTGCTATCCTTCTTCTACACAAACAGGACCGGCGCACCCCAAGGTGACATACTAGGCAGAATGAACCCCTTATCTAGGAGTTCCTGAAGCTGCTCCTTCAATTCTTTCAACTCCGCTGGTGCCATACGATATGGCGGAATAGAAATGGGCTGAGTGCCCGGCACCAGGTCAATACCAAAATCAATATCCCTGTCCGGTGGCATGCCCGGCAGGTCTGCAGGAAACATATCGGAAAAATCCCTCACTACTGGAACAGATTCGATACTAGGAGTCTCAGCTCCAACATCCCGCACAAATGCTAGATACGACAGACAACCCTTCCCAACCATACGCTGGGCATTCAAGAAAGAGATCACTCTACTGGGAACATAATCAGTCACACCACGCCATTGGATCCGCTGTACACCCGGCATAGCTAAAGTGGCTGTCTTAGTATGACAGTCTAGAATAGCATGACACGGAGATAACCAATCCATGCCCAAAATAACATCAAAGTCCATCATACTCAATAGCAACAGATCAACTCGGGTCTCCAGACCCCAATAGTCACAACACATGACCGGTACACACGGTCCACAACAAGAGTATCGAGCACCGGGGTAGACACATGAACAGGTAAAGCAAGAAACTCCCAGGGTGCACCCAAATAATGAGCAAAATATGAGGACACATAAGAATAGGTGGAGCCGGGATCAAATAATACGGAGGCATCTCTGTGGCAGACTGAAACAATACCTGTAATGACAGCATCTGAAGCAATGGCATCTGTCCTGCCTGGAATAGCATAAAAACGAGCCTGGCCACCGCCTGATCGACCTTCCCCTCTGGGGCGACCCCTGGCTTCCTGGTCTCCACCCCTAGCTGGCTGGGCGGCTGATGAAGTAACTGGAGCAGAAGTCGAGGGCTGACCCCTCTGCTGGAGCTGACCACCACGAAGTCGAGGGCATTGCCTCCTCATATGTCCAAACTCTCTGCACTCATAACAACTCCCTGGTACTGGAGATGGGGACTGAAGGGAACCCCTGGCACCAGAGTGACTAGCAGATGCACTCGGCGCAGAAGAACCCTGAGCTGATGGGGCACGAGATGAACTCTCAGCTGGGAGGGCGCTGAGTGAAGGCTGGCCCTGCTGAGACCCATGATGACCACGACCTGAAGATGCCCCACGATACTCTGGATGGGCCGACTGAGCAGGCCTGAAAGAACGACCTCTACCATGCTGGAACTGGCCCCTCGAAGGAGCACCACTGTAACTTCCCGATCCATGAGGCCTCTTGGCCTCCCTCTCCTCTCGCTCCCGACGGCGAACTGTCTCAATCTCACGAGTGATATCCACCACCTCCTCGAATGTAGCACCCAATACTCTCTCTCTAGTCATCAGAATACAGAGATGGTAATTAAGGCCACCCACAAATCTCCTAATCCTCTCGCGATCTGACGGAATCATCCAGTTGGCATGACGAGCCAACCCAGAAAACCTTATCTTGTACTGGGTCACGGTCATATCTCCCTGCATCAACCACTCAAACTGCCTCCGCAGCTCCTCTCTGCGGGACTGCGGTACATACTTCTCCAAGAAGAGAGTGGAGAACTGCTACCAAGAATGGGGTGCTGCACCGACAGGCCTACGCCTCTCAAAATCCTCCCACCAAGTAAAGACAGCCCCAGTAAACTGGAAGGTGGTAAATGCCACACCACTAGACTCAAGAATCCCTGCTGTACGGAGCATCCGCTGACACTTGTCAAGAAAACCCTGGGCATCCTCGCCCTCAGCACCACTGAATGTCGGAGGCTGGAATCTACCAAACCTCTCAAGACGATGCCGCTCATCCTCTGGCATAACTGGAACCCTGAACTCCTGTACTGGTGCAACCGGGTGAGCTGGAGGTGCCTCTGGCGTCTGTAGTCCCTGCACTACCTGCTCAGGTGTGCGAGCAGCGGGGGTCTGGTTGCCTCCCCCGGCCTGCGAAGTAGCTGTTGTTGTGGTGGCTGAACCTGCTTGAGCCAAGCCAGTGCAAACTGTCAAGATCTGAGCCAAGGTCTCCTGTAGACCTGGAATCACGATGGGCATAGCTGGTGCCTGAACTGGTGCTGCTGGAGTCTGATCTGGAGCTGGGCAGCTGGTGGATCAATAGGTGCTGCCCTCACTGCTCTGCCTCTGTCACGACCACGACCGCGACCGCGTCCGCGGCCTCTGGTGGCCTTAGTGGGTGGCACTAGTGGTCGTCCACCTCATCCGGTAGCTCGTGTCCTCACCATCTGTGAGAGAATAGAATAATAGAAGTTTAGCTCTTGGTTCAACAAAGTCGCACGACAAGAATTTCAAGAATATGAAGTTTTTCCTAAAGGTTCTGCAGCCTCTCGAGGATAAATACAGACGTCTCCGTACCGATCTGCGAGACTCTACTAAACCGGCTCATGACTTGCGAGACCAATGTAACCTAGGCTCTGATACCAACTTGTCACGACCCCAACCCCGGTCGTGATGGCGCCCAACACACTGCTAGGCAAGCCTGACCAACTAACAACCTCAACCCGTTTTCTTATAAAGCTTATTATTAGCTAACACAGTTAAAATGCCAAATTATCATAATAAATGCCTGGAACAAGAGTTAAATATGCGGAAATTCAAATGATAATACCACTACATAGCCTGAACAGATCCGGTGTCACAAGTCTGAGCCTCTAATACAAGTTTAACAGCCTATTACATAATCAGTCTAGGAAATATGGATAAATCAAAAGGATATAAGGGAGAGATCAGGGCTGCGGACGCCATGCAGCTACCTCGATACTCCCGGGTATGTGCTGCCCGACTGAAAATCCTCAACATCCTCAGATGCACCTGGATCTGCACGCAAGGTGCAGGGAGTAATGTGAGTACTCCGACCCAGTGAGTAATAAACATAAATAATGACTGAGAATAAGAAATCCTGGAGAAACACAGAGTAATCTGTAATGCGGCAGCTTAAAACAAGTAATATGAAAGCAGTAAACCAATGGAAAACCAAATATGATAATTCTGCAACAAGTAAGCAGTTAAGTGATAGACAGTAAAAGAAAAATCAACACATAGAACGGTACTCTGTAGTACCCACTGCGGCGTGCAGCCCGATCCATATATTTATCATCGACGACGCTCACTAGGGGTGTACAGACTCCTGGAGGGGCCCCTTACGGCCCAAGCGCAATAACAAGCCATCTCGTGGTACCAATCTAGGCCCTCGGCCTCATATCAATATCAGTATAACACTGCTGCGGTGCGCAGCCCGATCCCATAGTATCCTCATATCTGGCCCTTGGCCAGACTCAGTCCAGAAATTATATAAGCCCCTCGGGCATTAGTAAAACAGTAGTCCTCAGCCCAAAACATCATTTAACATATCATTTTAGTTTCAAAAACAGAATAAAAGTGGCTGAGTTGTAAAACAGTAGAAAACGGTACGACTGAGTTCAAGTAGTAAATCAAAACGGTGAGGAAATAGTGATAAAAACTCCCCGAAGGGTTCAAATAGTTGGCACAAAGCCCACATATGGCAATCAATCCAAATAATGATGATATCAATTAAGCTTCAATCAAATATGCGGTAAAAGCATCGCTCGGGACGGACCAAGTCACAATCCCCAATAGAAAACGACCCCACGCTCATCATCAAGCGCGTGTCTCACCTCAATATAGCACTACGATGTGCAAATCCGGGGTTTCAAACCCTCAGGACATCATTTACATTCATTACTCACCTCGAACCGGCTAAAGCTCTAGCTCGCTATGCCCTTGCCTCTCAAATCGGCCTCCTCGCGCGTCGAATCTGACCAAAACCAGAGCGAATACGTCACAATATGCTAAGGGAACAAAACCCAAGCGAAAACAATCGAAAAATATCAAAAATCCCGAAATTAGCAAAACCCGAGCCCCGGGCCCACTTCTCGAAACTCAGAATTTTTCACATCATTAGATTCCTTATCTCCCACGAGTTCATACATATCAAAAACACAAGAATCGGAGTTCAATTGACCCCTAAAATCCCCAATTTAGACTCTCTTAATCTCAAGCCCTAAACCTCCATTTTTAGTCCATAAATTCCTTAATTTTCAGTCCTAATCATGAAATATCACCATAGAATTGTGGTTTAGGTCCAAAATCCTTACCTTATCGAAGTTCCCTTGAAATCCCTCTTCAAAATCGCCCAAAACTCTAAGTCCGAAGTTAAAATGAATAAACCCTTCAAAAATCGCGAAGAAGAACCATTTATACCTTCTGCCCAGTCATAACCGCATCTGCGGTCAATTACCCGCTTCTGCGGTCACTTCTCCGCATCTGCGGAATTCACTTAAATCCCGCCTAACCGCATCTGCGGTCCAATAGCCGAATCTGCGGCTCCCCAGGTGCGGTCTCTATTCCGCATCTGCGGTTTCTGACCTCACTCCTCAAATCCGCATGTGGGGATAATCCTTCGCACATGCACCTGCCGTCCCCAAACTGCAGGTGCGAAAACACCAGAAGCAGCAGAAGTTCTGCAATTACACAAGTCCAAAACTCTTCCCGTTAGCCATCTGAAACCACTCCGAGGCCCCCGGGACCTCAACCAAAAGCACCAACACGTCCTAAAACCTCATTCAAACTTGTTCCAATCATCAAAACACCTCAAACAACACTAAATCTATCAATTCACATCGAATTCAAGCGTAAGTCTTCTAAAAACTTCCGAAACACGCTTTTGATCAAAAACCCAACCAAACCACATCCAAATGACCTGAAATTTTGCACACACATCCCAAATCACACAACGAAGCTACAACAACTCTCGGAATCCCATTCCGACCCTCGGATCAAAATCTCACCTATCAACCGGAATTTGCCAAAATACTAACTTTGCCAATTCAAGCCTAATTCTACACCGGGCCTCCAAAACCACTTCCGATCAACCGGTTGACTTTTCCAACTTAAGCCTTCTTAAAAGAGACTAAGTGTCTCATTTCCTTGCCAATTCCACTCCAACCACAAACCAATCAACTCGACCACATAAAACACAGATAACGAAGCATAAAGAAGCAGAAATGGGGAAAACGTAGCGACAACTCATGGGACGACTGGTCAGGTCGTCACAACCTTGAGTTCCCCTGAACTTGGACATTTGAGGGCTGGCCCTTCCACACTGCACTATAAATCAATTTTGTAATGAATTTGGGTGTAAGCACTGCCCGGAGTTCATGAGGCTCTTGGGAACTCTGACACACCCAGAAAATGAGAAAGGCTTTGGAAATTGGATCTTTGGAGTTGGTTTATTTCATATTTCAGGCCTGGAGTCTGAATCAGGCTCTCCTTGGTTGTACTCTAATTTCTGATTTAATTTTATTCTTCTTGATTCGTTCTGGTTTGTAATAATTTTGTAATAACTTATGGGGGTTTTAGTGAAAGGGGTAGGGTCACTCATGTATGCATAAGGGTAGATATCATGCTCTTAGGTATTTACTTCTGCAATCGTATCCTGCTTTCGTTTCCGCATTCTCGAAATCCTGCCCTATAGGTTTTCTGCACTTCTGCATTTTAGAAATCATGTCTATAAAATCTGTCGTTCATACATAGATATCATATCAATAGTTCCTGCATTTCTGCATCTCATATAGAGAACATGTCAATAGGATTCTGCATTTCTGCATCTCATATAGAGAACATGTCTATAGGATTCTGCATTTCTACATCTCATATAGAGAACATGTCTATAGGATTCTGCATTTCTGCATCTCATATAGAGAACCTGTCTATAGGATCTCTTAAATTCTGCATAAACATCTATCACTAGGCAAACAGTTTATAGGTTTAAATAACAAATTGCGTTCTCGATACCATGCCTATAGGACTCCTGCATTTCTATAAACGTTTTTCAACCAACCACGCTTAGAAAGTATGCCTATAGGAGTAACCAGCTGAATCTGAATCGTCTACAAGTCTAAAATCAGTGGTAACGATACCCAATACCCGCAGAACTTATGTTTTTCTATAATCAGCAAGACTTCTTTAAAATCAGTGTGCTCCTGCATTATTAGATATCATGCCTATAGGTTTCACCTAGGCAAGCCATTGGGTAATTAATCAACTGCACCAATCATTGATAATTACAACCAGCAGGCAGGCCTAATTCGGACTTCTTATCTGAAAATATGTGATAAATCAGCCTGCCTTAACGCTTTAAGTTAATTCAGACCATAACCAGTACGTGCAAGACATGCTAAACAATCTGTCTTTAAGTGAGGAGGCTTGTCCAAGCCTTTTTAACTGTTATGTGTTTCCCATATCTGCTTTATGTATTTTTTGTTGTCGCCTTAGAATTTTATCCTTTCAAACTCTGAAAAGCCCTAAATCTCCCTCCCCCTTTAGGACTAGTAGTCCCAAATGCCTCCGGGACTGATAGGATTGGGCTGGGTAATAGCATGCAATAAGTAACGAGACTATTCCGCGCTTTAATACCTTAACGGTGTGGGAAAGGGTAGATATGGATATGATGACTACGCGATAACACCACGTGTATAAACGGTTACCGGGTGTTGTGTGGGGTGATCCATATTATTTATAAACCTAGGACCCCCCCTTCCCTTTACTTGTTTAATCTTTCAGAATTTCATTTAAAAAAAAAAAGAAACCGCTCAATTTTCAGCATCTTTAACTTTTCTTTTACTTCAATTACTTGCATCAATTACGTAAAAACATTCCTTTTACTTGTTTATTTTCAGAACTTTAAAATTGCTTTCTTCCCAACTTTCAACTTCTTTAACTTCTTTTGCTTCAGTTGCTTGCAACCGTTATGGGAAAACTATCTCGTATTTTCAATTCTTGCTTGTTCACTTGTCATTTGCACTTAAAGTCACAATTGTAGCATGATCGGGAACCACACTAGTGGATCTTGAGGGGTGCCTAACACCTTCCCCTCGAGATAATTTCAAGCCCTTACCCGATCTCTGGTTTTTCTAAATCAAATTTCTTTAGTGTCCTAATGCACTTAATCATTAGGTGGCAACTCTTCAATTGCAAACCCAATTCCCAAAAGGAAATGAGTTGTCCGCCCAAATGTCATAAACCCGATTTCGCGAGAGAAAGGGGGCATCGACAGGTAACAGCCGGGGAATCTCCCAGGATACACCCCACACTTAAACCATTCTCGTCCTCGAGCAATCAAACTACACTTTACATAGACACGACCTTTTTAAACAATTCTCCTAACTCATCACACCAAGAATATTTAAAATAGACTAAGCACACAAGCGTAACATCTTCACCTCAAGATTCGACTCACAAGTACCACCCATTATTCACAACCCACTCACTTACTCTAACATAGAGGTCACTGATATTACCTTTCCTTCATGAATCAAGTTCTCTCACACAACAAAAGAGAGTAGTTCCACACAATAAAACTTAAGAACACTTAGGAACTCAAGATAGAAAGAATTCACTCACTCTCAGAAATAACATTCATATGCCACAAAAGATGCACCATAGGCTTGCCCGTAGTGTACTACTCCACTAATCGAGCTCATTCAATCTAGGATCAATTAGGACTTTATTTGGTTGTAATGTAGGCTACGGGACAGGTATGATACATTTAGATATAAGAGTGACTACACCTCCCTAAGCACTTTAATACATATACTTTAACATTCAAACCCCATACTTATGTCAAACCAAACTCCACCTTCACATCAATGTATATTACCCATTCTTCTTTAAGCACACTTACATCAAAAGCCACAACTTATCAAGGAATGTTTTTTTTCCCAGAAAAATCGAACTATTTTTTTTCCCAATTCAAGTGGCTCTTACTTTTTTTCAAAACAGTGCACCTTTCCCCTTATTTAATTAGTTCCACTCAAAAGCCAAACCAACCACCCCCACACTTTAACTTTTACAAAGTTCATAAACAATTCAAGTGCTCATGAGAGGTTACAATGGTTCAACTAGATAGTTAATTCAAACAAATGTGTAAGGCTTGTAATGTGGTTGCCAAAGAAACAGGATTACAGGTTCAAAGGGGTTAACTACGATACATAACAATTAGGTGGGTAAAATATACATATCTGGCTCAACAAAGAAACGCCTATATCACTTCCAAGACTGAATAAAACTACTATTTCGCTTTGCAAACACACAACGCAAGTTCTAGGCATCAAATGCAATGCACAGAATATAACAAATCCTTACGCACACATGGCACATAACTCACTTCAGGATTGGTTTCATCAAGACACTCTAGTCAAAGCAGTTAAGCAAAGTTAAAATCATACAATTTAAGGTACTTATACAAGAGTCAAAAAACTGAGCCTAAGCGTCACAACCAAAGTACTTACTATTCTCAAGGCATAACAAAGTCAAGAGATATTGCTTCATTTCAAAACACAACACAATGACTCCTATTCCTAACAAAAAAAACTATCTTCACCCGGTTCAAACAAAACCCTTGGAAAAGAACCGCGGCACAAAGAAAAACCAAGGGGTAATTGCTACACTACCTAACAAAAAAACTTTTTTTTCTTTAGACTTAAATCCCCTAAGAAAATTGTCTAATAGATCCATCGTCAGGAAAAGTCCAATCTTTTCTATTTAAAAAAAAATTATTCAATTAAACTAACATAACTAAAATAGCATAGAAAGTCACCCAGACAATCTCCTCACCCCACACTTAAAATTGAGCATTGTCCCCAATGCACACCCATACATACAAGAGAGTAAAAGAAACTCCCTGGTAGGCCAAAGGCCGAAGCACTAGCATCTTATGGGGTACTCAGACTTCTCCCAGGCCTGGTCCTTCGTGCGGGTACCTCACACTTTGTTCCAACCATACCATCTGGTTTGCTGTTGCATCCTTCCAATGGCTTTACGTTCCATGCTCCTAAAAATAAAAAATAGACACTACAAGAATATTACAATAAAAAATAAATAAAATGAACTAAATTAAAAAAAAAATAAAGCTGGCTTGCCTCCCAACAACGTTTGATTTAACGTCGCGGCACGACGCAAATCACTTTTTGCCTCCACTTCGAACTTATAAATTGAACCCCAAGTTTTGATTCAAGCTTATGATTATGGTCATGGGGCGGTGGAATGAATCTAACTGGCCCAAGGAAATAATGCAGTATTCTGCACTCCTTGGCCTTTATATGAGGTATGTAATCCTGACTTTCTGGCAAGAAGAATTCCAGAATATATGCACCTTGTTCCTCATTCCTTGACTCTTCAATTGGCTCGGATGATTCTATTTCCATATCATCATCCAAACATAATGTGGAAAAATGCTTGGAGTGTGGACCAATGCGCTCAAACACATGAACTTCAGGACTTTCAACATCCTCAACATCATTCACACTAGAGTCAACTAAATTTGTATCTTCAATGTCCCTGGTTGACTCTAGTATTACTTCTTCAACATCGGCATCCTCAAATTCTAGCTAGATAGATTGTTGGTGTTCTACTCTGACCTGCTCCTCTAGCTCATCCTCGTATTTTTTTAAATCCTCCAGTATAATGGCAATTTCTGCAGCCAATTCATACTCATATTGGCTACTATCCACAATGTCAACTTGTTGCGCTTTACAAGGTTCAATTAATTTATTCGCTTGAGCCTCCAAGTTGTGAATAGTTGCCCCTTGCCTTTGTGCCCGCAGTTGTATCTCATCATATTGTTCCATAAGGTACTTTAGCATATCCTCGATCTCTTTCAGGTCCTCATACCTGCGTTCTTTGTTCCTATTAACTTCACAAGAAAAAGAAGAACCATCAAAGTAAGGGGTTGGGGGAAGATAAGAAATATAAGCACAACCATGAAAGTGACCATCTTGACCACCACACATATCACACACATTCCACATATAAGATTGAGTTGGTGCACAAAACTCGCTCTCGGGAATATTCTGATAATTTTGCCCTGTGTGGTTTCCTTCACAATATGCATAAGGAGGATTAAAAGTAGAATTACCAACATCCAAATTCTCATAATTCCATGATGCCATGTTTCTCAAATAAACAAATAAAACTAAAATAAAAAAAATTTTAAAAATCAAATACTAAAAAAATAAAATAAAAGTTCAAACTTGAAACCTAGTAATATGTACACCTACAACTACACCGTTAGTTCCCCGGCAATGGCACCAAAATTCAATCACGCCCAACTACTCCTTATAAAAAGGACTAAGCGGTCGTTGCAAATATAATCCGGTCTAAAAGTCCGGAGTCGAATCCCACAGAGAACTAAGGCTTAGCTACAGTTGTTCACTATCACCAAGAATACAAGCTTGAACAATTCCTAACTTATAAATATTAAGATTCTTGTGTTTAACTAACTAACTAACAAATTAAAAAAATAAATTAACACTAAAGATACTACAGGTTGGAGAAAAGATTAAGGAGGTTTAGAGTTATGATTTCCCCAATTGTCGAAATCCTTCCCGCTATGTCTTCTATAATTTCGCCTAAGTATTCTCTACCGATCATGAGCGCTCTGCGTGTTGTAATTCACTCCCGAGTAATTACGACAATTAACTAGACATGCTCTCCCGAGTTACGCTGGCTGGCTTTAATTACAACTTACTTAGATCGCACCCAAGGTTTCGTTATCCCTAATCCCACCTTTAAACCCTTGGTTATTGATTCTTCACATACGTCAGAAGTGATGTTGTTCAACAACTACCTAAATATAAACTCTCTCCCGAGTAATACATACTAAATAGGCACAGCTAATTTAAGGCCGTTCAATCAACCACAAGAATAATATAGTTGAACAAATAGAGAAAATACTACGACTCAATTATATAAAAACATAACAAGAATTTATCCTAAAAAAGGTTCCATCAAAACCTTAGATAACAAATTAGCTATTCATAATAGTATGTAAAACTACAATACTAAAAGTCATAACCAACAATAAAAAATAAGAAGAGGAAGGAAAAACTCGTAGAAGAATTCCCCGCCTTGCTCCTATTGTGTCTCTGCCTCCTTAGGTCGAATCTGTGTAAAAAATTAGTCTCCTGCCTCAAAAATACCATTTTTCCATGTATATATACCAAGTAGGGTCGGGCCCAAACTATTATACCTTCTCCTACGCGAAAAAGGACAATTTTTTCAGGTCTGGACGCCGCGGTCGCGGTCAACCGCGGTACGAACGCAGTATTTGGCAAGTATACTGCCTCAGCCCGCCTCAGGTCCGCGGTTGCAGTTTCGACCGCGTTTTTCACCCTGTTCCGTTTGAAATTTAGAAAAACGTAAAACTTGAAAGTTGTACCTTTGATCTAGATTTCCAACCATATATTGTAGAGCCCAAATGGAGTTCTGAGCAAAAAGTTATGTGCATTTTACTAGATAGTGCGCAATATGCCTACTCGATTCTTCGTTTTGTTGCTCTATCATCCGCTGATCCCCGAATACGATCCCGGCATAATTCCTTGGGCTTTTACTCAGACTTCAAAGCTCCAAATCACTTTAATTCATTCCATAATATCTACATAGCTCGGTATCACCCCTACAAGGCATAAAACACACAATTAGTGCAAGACACTAGTGATTAAAGCTCAAACTCAATTAAAGTGCAGTAAATTTGAGTGTAATAAGCGACTAAAATACGTAATTATAGCCCATCATCAGATACCATCCTGTAGTCCCCAAATATAATATCCAGTGGATCTCCCGGGTGCAGTCCCGTAGTCCAACTCATAAATATGCGGGGATCTACCGGAATACCACATCCGTAGTCCCAAATATAAATACTCAATACTGGGGAATCTACCGGGTGCAATCCCGTAGTTCCAATGCAAAAGTGCAGGGGGATCTCCCGAAATACAAATCCGTAGTCCCAAAGTAAACATACAGGGGAGCTCCCGGTATACCGTCCCGTAGTCCCAAAGTAAAAACACAGCAGCAGCAAGAAACTCAGTTCAATCAATTTCACACAATGGTAAAGCAGGTATTTCTAACCTAGCATGCTGCACATAATTCAAATAGGGCAGTAGAACAAATAAGCAGTTAAATCAATTAGACATGCTCTCCTAAGCTAACAACAGGCTTAACTTGCAAGTAGTGTAAACAAGGAAGGAAAACACAATTCTAAGTACTTAATGGAAACCGGATTTTCCAACAATTAGCACAAGCACGCACTCGTCACCTTACGTACAAGGCATTTCAATTAACAAATATTCAAATCCTAAGGGGAAGGTCCCCCACACAAGGTTAGGCAAACCACTTACCTCGAACCAACTCAAAATCAACCCGAAACCACGTTCTTGCCGCGAGTATTTGACTCCAAATGGCCCAAATCTATTCAATTCAATAGCATAATGTAAATAATACTTCAAGTAGCTAATTCTACAAATAAATTCTAAGCTAATGCGCGAAATTAGGTGAAATGACCAAAATGCCCCTCGGGCCCACATCTCAGAATCGGGTAAAATTTATATTTTCAGAATCCTCATACTCTCACGAGTTCATGCATACCAAAATTACCAAAATCCAAGGTCAAATTCCCCACCAAAATTCGAATTCTATGACTAAGAACCTTCTTCCAATTTTTTCTAAATTTCCATCTCTAATCCGAAATTTAATGATAAATTTAAGCATAGATTTGGGGGAAACAATAAAAAACGAGTAAGAATCACTTACCCAAAACACCCAGAAAATCCCTCTCAAAATCGCCAATCCTGAGCTCCCAAATCAATTTTCCAAGATTTTGAACCTCGATTCTGCCCCCTTTTCTGGCCAGGGATTTCGCACCTGTGGTCAAGTTTTTGCATCTGCAAGACCACTTCTTCGGTCAAAGGACCGCTTCTGCAATTTTCACTAAAGTTCCTGACTCTGCACATGCGACCCAGATTCCGCATTTACGGTCTTGCAGGTGCGGCAATTCTTCCGTTTCTGCAGTCTCTGCTGCCTTCGCGTGTGGCCGCATCTGCAGCTCAATGATCGCTTCTGCGAGTCTGCACCTGCGGTCCCCTAGCCGCAGGTACGGTTATGACAGCAATGGACAAGCTTCAGCTGCCAAACGAAACTCCTAACTCTTCCGTTAATCATCCGAAATTATCCCGAGGCCCCGGGGACCTCAACCAAAAACACAAACAAGTCTAATACCACTGCCCAAACTTATACCAATCCTTAAAGCAACAACATCAAAACACCAATTTAACATCGAATTCAAGCCTAAAAACTTCAAAAACTCAAAATTTACGCTTTCGATCAAAAAGTCTATCAAACCTCGTCCGAATGATCTGAAATTTTACACACACGTCACATTCAACACTACGGAGCTACTCCAACTTTTGGAATTCCATTCCGACCCTCGAATAGAAATCTCACTATCGAACTGGTAAATTCAAAATTTGATCTTTTGGCATTTCAAGCCTAAATTAGCTACGTACCTCCAAAGCACAATCCGATCACGCCCCTAAGCCCGAAATCACCCAACGGAGCTAACAAAACCATCAGAATCCCATTTCGAGGTCGTCTTCATACTATTTCAACTACGGTCAAATTTCCAGAACTTATGCTCTCATTTAGGGACTAAGTGTCCCAAAACTCTACGAAACTCAAAACCGAACATCCCAGCAAATTCAAAATAGCAGAAATAAACATGGGAAAAGCAATTAATAAGGGATAGGGCGTAAATTCTAAAAACGACCGGCCGGGTCATTACATATTCTCTAGAACTACGCTAGCTGGCACTAATTCACCGCTCACTACGATCGCACCAAGGTTTCGTTATCTCTAATCCCGCCTTTAAACCCTCTGTATTGATCTCTCACATAGTTAGGAGTGATGTTGTTCAACAACTATCTAAATGTGTACGCTCTCTCGAGTAATAGACACACTAAATAGGCATAGTTAATTGAGAGCTCTTCAATCAATAACAACGAAAATACAGTTGAACAAGTAGAGAAAAATCAAAGGCAAATCTATACTAAACGTAGTAGAAAAATTATCACCCAATAGGTTCCATCAAACCCTATATTAAAAAGTTTACATACTCATAACCATACCAACAATCATGATAATAATTGAAAGCATTAAAATACAATTGAGGAAGAATGGAAGAGAAAACTCGTGATTCGTCGCTTCCAAGTGTTCCCGTAGCTTTTCACCTCTCCAATAATGTCTCCCCCATAATGTCTAACTACTAAGAAATAGGTTTCGAACCCCTTTTAT
Source organism: Nicotiana attenuata (assembly GCF_001879085.1). Taxonomy (NCBI): domain Eukaryota; kingdom Viridiplantae; phylum Streptophyta; class Magnoliopsida; order Solanales; family Solanaceae; genus Nicotiana; species Nicotiana attenuata. Next base: position 89,693 of record NW_017672668.1, read on the forward strand.
ACATGTTGGGGGCGTGTAGGGTCGAAACTACCAAGTCCTAGCCGAATTAGGACGAAATTTGTTCTTGGTCGTCTCGCTTGGTGCCTGGCACGCCAACCTAGACACCGAAATTTTTTCACTTATGTGCTCTGCTGCCTTTGGCATTTTGGTTGGTGCCTAACGCGAACCTGGGAACCGAATTCATACTCCCTTCAAATTCTTCTATTTTTACTTCAATTTGCATGCAAGATTTCCAAATCACTTCCAGTTGACTCCTACACAAATAAACACCATTATTTATCTCAAGTCACAAATATTCACACCAAAGTTAACACGATCGAGGCATAATGCAAAGCGAATTACATTCAAAAACATAGATTTTTAGCGTAACATCACCACACCACACTTAAGCTCTTGCTCGTTCTCAAGCAACCTAAAACCTTCCCAACCAAACAATGCATGCAAGATATCATACAACGGAGGAACATATGGCAATTCAACATGCTACACTTATGGCCATGGTTGACACCAACAATTAAGCACTTGCATGCGCATTCATTCCTTTCCCAACTTTCACATGCCTGAATATTAGTGACCAATTTAAAATGCTCAAACAACCTGCACATAACCACCCAACCACAAAGACCGACTCGTCGCCAATAAGCACTCTTAACTCGTGCATTCACCCAACAAGAGATGTTTAATAATGTCACCTATCTGTCATGGAATCATGTGTCTCACTAAAGAATAAGATGGTATTTCATCCGCACATTCAAATATGCATTTGAATATGAATTAAGGACATCACATATATGAGCAAAGAACCACTCACTCTTACAAACAAATTCATGTGCATTCAGTGCTTGTACCATAGGCTTGCCCGTAGTGTATATCTCCACTAATCTAAGCTCGCAAAATCTAAGATCAATTAGGTCTTTACAGTTTGTAATGTAGGCTAAGGGACGAGTAAGATATATTTTGGGTATAGTGACTAACCCTCCTAACCACTTTAATACACTACCCTTAACTTTCAAATACACACTTCTCATGACCAATCCAAAAAAACATATAGAACTTGGCCCTTCTTCTTTAAGCACAACTCTACATTCACTAGCCCGGATCATGATGAATAGGAGGTGTATTTTCTATAATACTTTTTTTCTCCTTTTTGTATTTTCTTTGCTTTTTTTCTATTTTTTCTTTTTATCTTCTCCTTTTCTTTCAATACTCTCCATCAACTTAGGTTTCCCGGCTAATGATCTTAAAACATACATGCACATTTTGGCTTTTCTATGGTTCCACTCAAAAGCTACCCCAACTCTCACCTTACTCTTCTAGTAACTTAAGTGCTTTCGGAGGTAAAGGTTCGAAAAGATTTAATTAAGAACAAAACGAGAATCGGCTTGTAATGTGGGTGCCAAAGAAAAAACTTATAGGCTCAAGTGGGCTATATAAGGATAATTTTATTTATGGTGGCATAATAGCTCAATGGAAAATCAAAGGAACGCCTACATCATCTCCTATGCTCACAAAGCTTACTTATTTCGCTTCGACTAACACACAGGGCAAGTTCTAGAAAAACACAGGATAGCACAAAATGTAATCAAAATCTCACATCGCACAATGCACATTACCTCAGTAGGGACGGTTCCATTCTAACTCTCAAGCTTAGGCAAGTAATCACAAAGTCAAGAAGTATTAAGCAATAAATCACTACATAAACAATGAGTCAAGTAACTGAGAGAAAGCGTCATAGACATGTTATTCAATCTTTCAAGGAATCAATTTTTATCAAAACATGTTAGGAAGGTAATTTGCATGATAAGGCCTAACCATGCTAGCATCAAACAGGTCAAAAGATACATAAGAGCACTCAAGTTTTCTTACCTCAATTTCCTAAAATATAAAGAAAAAATAAAACTATCCGGTTCAAGTTACATCCACTGAAAAAGAACCGATGCCAAAAGAAAAATCAAGGGGAATTATTATTTACCTACGGCTAAATAAAAAAAAAAATTTTGGATTTTTTTTATTGGACCTTAATCCCTCCAGAAAGTTGTCCAAGAGATCCATCGTCAGGAAAAATCTAATTATTTATTCTTTTAGTCAAACTAACACAACTAAAATATCATAGAAGATCACTAGACAATTTTCTCACCCCACACTTAAAATTGTGCATTATCCCCAATGCACACCATAAATAACAAGAAGGTGAAAGAAACTTCCTGGTAGGCCAAAGGCCGAAGCATTAGCAACTCATGGGATACTCAAACTTTTCCAGGCCTGGTCCTCTGTGCGAGCACCCCACACTTAGTTTCAACCATCTGATTTGCTTTAGCTTCCTTCCAATGAATTTATTTTTCATGCTCCTACAAAATAAAAAATAAAAACACAACTAAAAAAAAACAAATAAAAAATAAAAAAGCAGTAAAGTTGGGTTGCCTCCCAATAAGCGCCTAATTTAATGTCCCGACCCGACGTAAACAATTTTCTGCCTCCATCTCAAGCTTATGAATTGATATGCTGCAGGGGTGGTGGAATAAACCGAACTGGCCCAAGCATCCAATGTAGTATTTTGTACTTCTTGGCCTTTGCATGAGGTGTGTAATCCTGACTTTCTGGCAAGAAATATCTCAGAATGTACACACATTGTTCCTCATTACTTAACTTCTCAATTGGCACGAATGACTCTATTTTCATATTGTTGTCCAAACACAAGGATGAAAAATGCTTAGAGTGAGGACCAATGCACTCAAATACATAAACTTCAGGACTTTCCACATCCTCAACACCAATAACACTAGAGTCAACTAAATATGTATCTTAAATGTCCTTGGTTAACTCTAATATCTCTTCTACAATACGGCATCCTCAAATTCTAGTGGATAGATTGTTGGTGTTCTACTTTGACATCTGTTGATACCCAATTTTGCCCTCATATTTTTAAACAACTATATATACTTTTGAAAGGTCATTTTCGCATCATTACTTAGTTTAGAAGAATTATACAAGCATTTGCTATAATTTTCCGCAATTTTTAAAGCTTTAAAATTGATTTCTTTGCATTATAATTACTTGATTATTTATTAACTACCCTTTCAAATTATTTTGTAATGACTTAATCATCCAATATTATTTGCATCCATATATATGTTTCATAATATTTTACTTCATTTTATATAATTACATTTGCATTTTATGCTAATTACGCAATTTTGCAATGATAGCCTAATTTTACAATTGAATTGCAATTTTCATTTATTTACGGCCAAAATAATTTTTCACATTTTATAATCTTCAAGTATTGTTTTAAAGTAGTATGTTTCATAAATAGTATTTCTATATTTTTTATTTAACTATTTATTAAAATTATTTCCCTTAATTACTTTATTTAAAATATAGCCCAAGTGATGCCAATTTTCGGACCACTTTAGTGGCCCAATGATAAGTTGGTATTTTACCAACTTATCTTGTCTTTAAACCTATACTTTTGCTATGTTTGAGTGATAAAAATCGTGTGTTTAATGTCATATACTTCTATTTTACAGGTTGTATGTGATTTAGAGGCAATGGTGAAGAAACCAAGTAAAAACAAGTAAAAAAGGAGCTAAAATGTGCAATGAGAAACTGCCCAGTGGTTTACTCTTCGCGAACGAGAAGGTACAACGCGAACGCGAAGAAGCAGGCAGCTAGACCTTCGCGAACGCGAAGTACACAATGCGAACGCGATGAACCAGAACCTGTACCTTCGCGAACGCAAAAGACCAAACGCGAACGCGATGCCTGAAGAAAGCAAGCCTTCGCGAACGCGAAGGTGTGATTGCGAACGCGATGAAGAAACTGGGTAGTTCTGGAATTTCACATTTTTGACCCCAAACCCTTTAATACCCAAACCAACTCATTCGTTGTCACGACCCCAAACCCGGTCGTGATGGCGCCCAACACTAATGCTAGGCAAGCCCGACCATTTACTCTCTCAACCCGAGCATAGAGCTCAAAACCAATTAATCAGATACTTAAAATCAAATATTAATACTCATAGTTAAAATACTCAATTAAAACAATACGAAATACTGACATAAACTGTAACTCCCAAAGACCTGGGGTCATGAGTCTAGAGCCTCTAACTAATACAGAGTCAAGAATCATCAAAATAAGTATGTTCTAAAGTACGGAAATAATAAAGGGATAACGGAGGAGTCGGGTCCTGCGGACGTCATAGCAGCTACCTCGACCACTCCTGGAACTCTGGAAACCAGCGGCTAGCTCAACTAAGCTCCTGAAGTACCTGAATCAGCACACAAGGTGCAGGGAGTAGGGGGTGAGTACTACCAACTCAGTGAGTAATAAGCATATAAAATGTTTGAAGATAAGAAATCCACGAAATGCGACAAAGTAAAGCTAAAACTAACAGTCCAACACCTAACTACGAACCAACAGCAAAACAACTTCAAATATATCAGTCAAGTATAATGTAAGGATGCAATGCAATGCACATGACCGCTACGGCGCGTAGCCCGATCCATTTAACGTCGACGGCGCTCACTGGGGGTGTGTACAGACTCCGGAGGGGCTCCTTCAGCCCAAGCGCAAAATAATCATACCATTCGCTGCGGCGTGCAGCCCGATCCATACTCAGTCCACAATATGCATATGAGTCACGTAACAGATTCAATTAATTTCCCAATTTCCAATTTATTAAGAAGAATATACTTTAGATAGTTAACTTCAGGAAAAGTGACTTAGCATTTCATAACAGTGATTAAACACAGGACTGAGATCAATGATTATACAAAGCATGCTATCACAATGACATTCATCCTCTAAGGATGCTACAGATCGGCACAAGGCCCCAAACACGGCAATAAGCCCAGATATATTCAATACAGGGTGCGTATCAGTCGCCAATATAGAAACATTCTTGTTCGGGATGGACCAAGTCATAATCCCCAGTCATAACCAATCCCGCACCTGCCATGGGGTGTGAGTCACGCCCTACAATAGCGTCACAATGTGATAAGCCGGGGTTTCAAACCCTCAGGCCATCATATACACCAACTACTCACCTCTAACCGGCCGTAGAATGGTCCGCATTGCCTTTTCCTTTCGTATCGACCTCCTCGCGCGTCGAATCTAGTCAAAATCACAACGAATACATAAATATGGGTTAAAGAAACATAACCCAATCAAAAAATTCACGAAGTTGGTAAAACCCGAGCCCCGGGCCCACTTCTCGAAAAATTCCGAAAATCACACCAACGGATTCCTCGTCTCGCCACGAGTCCGTACATATAAAGTTTACCGAAAACGGAGCTCAAATGGCCTTTCAAATCCTAAAAATTCCTTTTCAAAAACCAAGCCCTAGTTCTTCACAATTTCTACCCACTTTCATGAATTTGAGTGTTGATTCTTCCATAAAATGGTGTTTTCTAGTCAAGAGACTTACCTCAAATCAATACCCGTTGAAAACCCTCTTCAAATCGCTCAAAAAGCTCTCTTGGTGGAGTAAAAATGGTGGAAAAATAATGTGGGTCGCGGATATAAGGGTTTTAAACATTCTGCCAGATTACTGTAGCGACCCCTATGCGATCGCATCACTACCCCTGTGATCGCATAGGCCAAAATTTCCAGGCCCTCAATTCTCTTACGCGATCGCAGGACAGGCCATGCGATCGCGTAGCACTGTCTCCCCCTTCTACGCGATCGCATTACTTCCCACGCGACCGCACTGCCCAATCTCCTCAACCTATGCGATCGCAGACCACTATACGCGATTGCATAGAGCAAATCCTCATCCCCCTCTGAACCTTCTATGCGATCGCAGGCATACCTTCGCGATCGCATAGAGGAAAATACCTCTGCAATTTCTGCTGCATTTTTTTCATGTTCAAAACTCCCCGTTAGCCATCCGAATCACCCCGAGGCCCTCGGGACCTCAACCAAATGCACAGATATGTTCTATTACTTCATTCAAACTTGCTCGTAACATAAAAACACTATCATAAACACCAAAATCATCGAATTACCACGGACTCAAGCCTAAGTTAAACTAAAACTTCCGAAAGTCGCATTTGATCTAAAACCCGACCTAAACACCTCTGAATGATCTGAAACTTTGCACGCATATCCAAAATCACCTAACGGAGCTACTGCAACTCTCGGAATTCCATTCCGACCCTCGGATCAAAATCTCACCTACCATCCGGAATTCGCCAAAATCCAACCTTAGCCAATTCAAGCGTAATTCTACACCGGACCTCCAAATTCAATTCCGATGGCGCTCCTAAGTCACAAATCATCCCCCGAAACTAGTCGAATCACCGGAACTCACATCCGAGCCCTCTAACTACATAGTCAACTTCCGGTTGACTTTTTCCAAAGCAAGCTTCCTTCAAAAAGGCTAAGTGCCATATTTCCAGCTAGAACCAATCCAATTCTACCCAATCAACTCAAATACTGATATTAAATCATGGAGGGACATAATATGGGGGAAACGGGCGGTAACTCACGTGACGACGGGCCGGGTCGTCACATCCTCCCCAACTTAAACAAATGCTCGTCCTCGAGCGTATCCAGAGTTGTTCTAGAAGCCAACCAACAGCTGAACGATCTTACCAATCATATACCCGGGGTGATCCCTCGCCACCCTATCTCGCATAGACCCGATAACACAATATAGCCGAACTTCCACAGTCCCTTTAAGCCATAACCATAGAACCACGTTGCACTTTCCGAAAAAATCATGCCCAAGATCAGAAATTCACATCTATACTCAGAGTAAGCCCGAACCAGCTGTAATAACCCATACTTGCACCCTCAGGTGAAAACATATGATATACCGCCTAAACCAAACACTCGGAACTATAACTTCTATTCACAGCAGTTGTCCCCAACAACCAATTACCGGCAGAGAACCTCTCACTAGCTAAAGCCTTATTCCAACACTCTCATATACTGCCAACGATGAATGAAACACGCCATAAACCGTAATCATCTCTCAGATCAACCATTCATGAAGCCACTTCCCTTGACTGATATCACAGCAGATTTCCAGGTCAAACCTCGATATTATCTTCCTAACAAGCTGAGATCAAATCTGTCCGTATGCATTAATGAACCCAACGATCACCTCGAATCCAACACCACTCTGGTGATATGATATCTCCATACAAGCCTAAACCACAACCTGCATAATACAAGCACCCGTAAGAAACGGTCTGAACATGCTCAAATCGGGACAAACGGCTCCAACGAAAGAGCTGTACCTCAAGCTCGTCAATACCATTACAACACAAGGCTGAGACTCCGTCTCGCATCGTGGAAATATAACAGCTGAATCTACCTCGAAAGGTCATAACTCCACGTAGCCTCGCTATAATACGCGATCCTATCCCAACACTGTTACACATGAAGCGCCTCAAGACACTGGCATCTGCCACGAAGGCCCAATCAAGAACATCAATCCATTCCAGCCATCCGCTGGTCCTTGAAATATAAACCATTCTACTAGAACATAGTCTAATGCACCTTGCCACGCAGCCTGTGGCATTTTCCAACATAGCCCATAATGCAATAGTTCAAAATCTTCCAACACTATGAGAACCAGTCTGAATTCCACATCACAACATAGCCTGTACATCAGAACTCCATATAACACACAAATCATCATACCTGATCCCTGTTTCCACTGTGCGAATACATGCACACATTTGATACTCCTTAATTCCACGACAGATACTCGATATACCTGTGCTACCGAGCAAACTCGAATACCACCAGTGGACCCAACAAGAACATGTTGCACTACTGCCGAAATATAATCCATTTAATCACATTACCTTTTTCTGAGGCATATACTCTCATCAAATCACTTCCACTTAGCAATATCATTTTTCCCAATCATTCGAAGATCATTTGTCCAATCACTTAGGAGGAATCACTACACATCCCATGCTCTGCATGACATACACAGGTCTTGTTCAAATTCTTACAATACTAACACGACGGATGAGACCTGTACACATTCATAACTACTACCGAAACAACAGTTCATTAGTTCTATACTCTTGGCAAGAACTATCACCTCATTCTGAGCCAAACAATGGTCTTAGCTCTTTAATTTTACTTCACATACTCAGATTGCACTGATCTCAAATTCAATGATCTCGTCTTACCCATTACGAACTGTTCGGGCAATAAGCCACTCCAGACATAATTATAAGTCGTATATGATGCCCCAATGTGCCAATAGGCTACCAATTCGAACGCAATACAAAAGAAAACGAGCTCTAGAAGGAATTACCAAATCCTACGCACTAATACAGACTTTCCTTGGAAAACAGGTAGCAAGGCATACAAAGATAGGGTATAGAAAACTATACTCGGTTTCACACTGTTGCGGCGTGCAACCCGATCCGGATAACATACCCATGGCGGCGTGCCACCCGATCCACACATAGATCTCGCATAAGGAGATACACGTCGAGCCAAATCTGCTCATTATAACAAAATACCGAATATCGGTCATGAGGATGCTAAGTGCATAATATCATCCCTGAGGGATATTCAGCGTTATGACTACAAAACTCAAGCACAACTGAGGTGCGATATACAGTCTGAATTTCAAGAGCCAAGTTGCTCAAGTAACATCATTCCTATGCGGATTCTCAACACATAAGCAATTTCTCGAGTCATTTCACAAATCACACGGCGTAATGCAACACTACGCGAGATATCTGTCCATGAAGCATCAACCTAACTACTCCTCTATGAGGACCGCGTTACAAAAATGCACACTTCTGGCCTGATATAGATCCATTATTCACATTAAGTCCAACCACCGACTTCAAGCCGATTCTGCTCACAATGAACCAGTTGACAACCTTTCAAGGGTCCATAATAACTTCCTTTTTCACATAACACACAAGAACAACCATCACAATCGGGGTAATCCTTCCCAGTTCACAACCCAATATGCCAAGTGCCCTCCAGACATGAATTCCTCAATTTAACGACACCATCACAACCTTGATACTTGGTTTACATCTTTAATCAGTCAAGTGACTACATGCCACACTTATATAATCTTCCAGTGGGACACACTCCCACAACCTACCGCAACAATATTTGGGGCGTACCTCCAAACCACCGGTCGCACTAACGCTGAAGAGCGATCAAGAATCATAGCCAGGACGCAAAGCCCTTTTTACAAAACA
>NW_017672668.1:98894-177452 GCF_001879085.1 Nicotiana attenuata
AATTAATTTCCCAATTTCCAATTTATTAAGAAGAATATACTTTAGATATTTAACTTCAGGATAAGTGACTTAGTATTTCATAACGGTGATTAAACACAGGACTGAGATTAATGATTATACAAAGCATGCTATCACAATGACATTCATCCTCTAAGGATGCTACAGATCGGCACAAGGCCGCAAACACGGCAATAAGCCCAGATATATTCAATACAGGTTGCGTATCAGTCGCCAATATAGAAACATTCTTGTTCGGGATGGACCAAGTCACAATCCCCACTCATAACCAATCCCGCACCTGCCATGGGGTGCGAGTCACGCCCTACAATAGCGTCACAATGTGATAAGCCGGGGTTTCAAACCCTCAGGCCATCATATACACCAACTACTCACCTCTAACCGGCCGTAGAATGGTCCGCAATGCCTTTTCCTTTCGTATCGACCTCCTCGCGCGTCGAATCTAGTCAAAATCACAACGAATACATAAATATGGGTTAAAGAAACATAACCCAATCAAAAATACTCGAAAAGTACTAAAATTCACGAAGTTGGTAAAACCCGAGCCCCGGGCCCACTTCTCGAAAAATTCTGAAAATCACACCAATGGATTCCTCGTCTCGCCACGAGTCCGTACATATAAAGTTTACCGAAAACGGAGCTCAAATGGCCTTTCAAATCCTAAAAATTCGTTTTAAAAAACCAAGCCCTAGTTCTTCACAATTTCTACCCACTTTCATGAATTTAAGTGTTGATTCTTCCATAAAATGGTGTTTTCTAGTCAAGAGACTTACCTCAAATCAATACCCATTGAAAACCCTCTTCAAATCGCTCAAAAAGCTCTCTTGGCGGAGTAAAAATGGTGGAAAAAATAATGTGGGTCGCGGATATAAGGGTTTTAAACATTCTGCCAGATTACTGTAGCGACCCCTATGCGATCGCATCACTACCCCTGCGATCGCATAGGCCAAAATTTCCAGGCCCTCAATTCCTCTTACGCGATCGCAGGACAGGCCATGCGATCGCGTAGCACTGTCTCCCCCTTCTACGCGATCGCATTACTTCCCACGCGACCGCACTGCCCAATCTCCTCGACCTATGCGATCGCAGACCACTATATGCGATCGCATAGAGCAAATCTTCACCCCCCTCTGAACCTTCTATGCGATTGCAGGCATACCTTCGCGATCGCATAGAGGAAAATCCCTCTGCAATTTCTGCTGCATTTTTTTTCATGTTCAAAACTCCCCGTTAGCCATCCGAAATCACCCCGAGGCCCTCGGGACCTCAACTAAATGCACAGATATGTTCTATTACTTCATTCAAACTTGCTCGTAACATAAAAACACTATCATAAACACCAAAACCATCGAATTACCACGGATTCAAGCCTAAGTTAAACTAAAACTTCCGAAACTCGCATTTGATCTAAATCCCGACCTAAACACCTCCGAATGATCTGAAACTTTGCACGCATATCCAAAATCACCTAACGGAGCTACTGCAACTCTCGGAATTCCATTCCGATCCTCGGATCAAAATCTCACCTACCATCCGGAATTCGGCAAAATCCAACCTTAGCCAATTCAAGCCTAATTCTACACCGGACCTCCAAATTCAATTCCGATGGCGCTCCTAAGTCACAAATCATCCCCCGAAACTAGTCGAATCACCGGAACTCACATCCGAGCCCTCTAACTACATAGTCAACTTCCGGTTGACTTTTTTCCAAAGCAAGCTTCCTTCAAAAAGGCTAAGTGCCATATTTCCAACTAGAACCAATCCAATTCTACCCAATCAACTCAAATACTGATATTAAATCATGGAGGGACATAATATGGGGGAAATGGGGCGGTAACTCACGTGACGACGGGCCGGGTCGTCACATTCGTAAATCATTTTTGGCTTATTGTCAGTTCTTAGAACAAGAGAGAACAAGGTGGAAGCTAGGGTTTTGCACACACCCTTGGGTTTTGAAGATTTCAAGCTTGTGGTTAAGGATTTCTTACCCATTTATGTTTATTTTTTATTTCCTTGCTTTGTATTGAATATTTAAGTGTGTAGTATTTATTTCCAACACTTGAATCTTATTTATGGGAATATTCATAGTTAAAGTATGGATTAAATACCTTGTTGTGCTTATGTATTGAATGATTTTCATTTATTTATGAAGTGAGTTATTGTTTCATTAATTATTCTTGTTCTTTAATGTTTTCAAAGGGATTAGCTACCCCTAGGACTCGCCCATTAACTCCGAATTAATTTTAGAAAAGATAACTTGGGGTTGGGAAAGATTAATTAACAAGAACTTGAGGCGTTAACCCTCATTTTATAGATTCTACCTAGGGATAGGATTGAACTACTTGTAGCCATTCCGGCTGCGCTTAATCTCTTAATTGTTTTAGGGATAATTCAATTAGGAAGTCTTGTTAGTCTTCGGAAGAAGCTAATATAGAATCATTACCCGTGGCTAATTAACATAAACTCTCTCATATTTGTAAAATCATGAAATACATTGGATCGTTACTTGAGTGTAATTCCCGATGCAACCATACTTGTAGCCATTGATTATTTTACTTGCTTTCTAGGTTAGTTTACATTTCCGCATTTAGTTATAAATATTTTCTCAAATCAGTTCTAAGTGTTTGGAACTGCATAACAAGTGATAATTCTCTTACATTCCTAATCGCCTACATATTGTTCCCTGTGGGATTCGACCCCGACTCATAGTTGGGTAAATTATATTGCATGCGACCGTGTCCATTTACTTTTTAGTAGTGGATTTGGACGTCAACACCCAAACACCCCAAAATCCCTGGCCCAATTTCCACTACCCAAACCATACGACCCCTTTTAATTTTCAACCCGGTCGGTACCCGTTCTCCACCCGCCCAGCCTCTCGCTCAATCCTGGCCGTTGATCTCAAAGGATCAACGACCCATGGCCTATCCCTCACTTTTAATTACCCAAACTCCACGAAACCCTACCCATTCTCCTTAATCTGCCGCCCCAAAATGCTCTCAACTCTCCTATTCTCTCTTCTAAAGAACCCTAGCCGCCTCTCCCTTAATTCCCTCTCCTAATCTCGTTGATAATGGGATTCCATCATTATTTGCTTACCATATTTATGTTTCTCCGCTACTGGTCACACATTTATAGTGTTAGGTATTTGCCCAATTTTGGCAAATACCATCTCTATATCAGGCGGGAATCAACTCAATCTTGGAGATTTGGACAATATCTCGTCCATATACACGAAGAAAAGCCTGTTTCTTCATACCAATTGGCCGATTTTGAGTTTTAAACCCTAACTAGGGTTTGGAGTTTGATTTCTTTCCTTTCCAATTACTTTACTGACTTGCATGCTAGATTTTACTCTTTTTGTTCATATTTACTTGATTTCTTTCTTTGTTTATTTGCTTGCTTCTACCACCATATAAACCCCTCCCCTAATTCCCTTTGAACAAACTCTAATCGCTTAACAACTACTGTTATTATCTCACTTTCACCTTCTATATTATTTCTGCTCTCTTGATTGTGGCCGACTGAAAGCAAAGGCCACCAGAATCTTCTCTATTAATCTCCCTAGTGTGAGCACTGCTCAGGGCTAGCTGAAGCTCCTATGAACTCTGATGCACTAGGATTTAAGGTTCTCACTATTGTCTTTCTTTTGCTGTCACTGTTGTGATTCCGAGTTGCTCACTTTTTTGCTCGTTTATCTTCGCAACCGGTTAGCATTCTTGACCCTATACAACCTTAATTATCACTCCTCTACTTGTTCATGTATGTGTATTCTGCGTGCCAACACTGTTTGAACTTTTAGACAAACATGCCCTAAGTTTCTTTGTTATTTGTGAACTCCCAGTATTGTATTGTTGTATGCTTTCTATAATTCTATTGTCTCAATGATGTTTTGTAGTTCCATGTTCTCTAGTATCTAACTTGATAGGTTTCAATATGTGTAGTATACCTTCACTCTGTGTATTTGATTCAAGTGGTTTCTGGCTTTCTTGGGTTTTGTCAGATTGGTCATACTCATGTTGGCCTTAATGTCATGTCTTTTGCTTGTTATGAGTTCACATTCATGACTTGGATTCCTGGGATCTTTTTGTAGAAATTGCTTGCTTAGAGTCTGTTTTATGAATCTCTTCCTACTGAATCCTTTAGGAGTAATCTACTATTTCCTGCAAACTGACCCTTGACTCTCCCATGTTATAACATTGTCTTAATATATAACCAAGCATGTTTGTTTGTGATTTGTAACTCTGATGATATTGTTCCTTGACCTGTCAATCCTGTACTCTTAGAATTGCTTCTAGGATAAATACCAATGTGTAATTTTCTCTCATGTGGGGTCGACTGACATGAATCCTAATGTTTGCTTGTCCTGTTAACCTATAATTGACATGTTCTTTTACCTACTATGAGTTCTTTAGAGTCTTTGTGTTATAGTTAATGCCCATCATGTTAAGTTTCATGATCAGATAAGTAATAGGTTTGTCAAATTGTGCCCACTAGCATGTTGTTATGTTGTTTGCAACCACATTCTCATTAGGTTATCATGTTAAAATTTTCATATAAAGACTGTGCTCTACCTGATTCTTGATTTTGTTAGACTATTAGCTAAAGATCTTTAGGTTGTTTTTTGGATCATGCTTTACTGTGAAATTCTTTGAAATAGTTTGCTGTCCTATGATGCTCAACCTTGTCACTATCAAACTCTTTTTTTGGAATTACAAATATAAGCTTGCCTCATATGTGTCTTGTATGCCTTTCCTTTTAGTATGATCCTATCTATATGTCTTAGCTAGAACTATTGATGGTTGCAGCTATAAAAACTAAGTGTTTAAGTCGTTTTATGAGTATTGTGTCACTTGCATAGCTAAATTTTGCATCCGTTTGGGTAAGAGAGCTATCATTGGGCCTGGAATTGGGCCATGTGTGTTGTTGGACCTGGGGAACTGGATTCAGGTGCATTTTGATTGTCTTGTGAGCTCGTGTCTTGGGCATGTTGTTTGTCCGGGGAGTAAGACTATTGAAGGCCTGGGGGTGCCCCTGGTTACTTTTGTATTGGGCCTGTAATTGCTTTAGTGGGCTTGTATTCGTTTTAGCCTATGTTATGTTTTTTTCAAGACTTTATTATTTTATTCTTGGGCCTGTAATAATTTGTAACAAAACAGACGGGGAAACTAGTAAAAGAGGGATAGGGTACTTTGATTCTCACATGAACGGGTAGAAAATATGCCTATAGGATCTATGTGGTCTATTTGCTATTTTCCTTGCATGCCATTAGTTTCATATGTAGAAAGCATACCTATAGGAGTCACATACACACTTCACTTAATGTGTCAAAACATGTTATTTCAAGTATTTGCTATACCTGTTTCCATGTCTACTACTGTGCACACTTAGACAACCTATAGGATGTAATAGAACATACCTTACAAATCTAGATACCTTGTTTATAGGATTTCAAATAACCAATTGGTCAAATTGCTTCTATTACTTTTGTACACTTCCCATCTAGATACCATGACTATAGGATTCTAATCTTTTAATCGACTATTGCCGTTGTTTTTATTATACTGCCCCGTCTAGAGAACATGTCTATAGGAATAAAGTGTTATAAAACCAACTTAATTGTCAATTGCTAGAAATCCTGTCTATAGGATGTTGTTGCGCATAAGAACTATTTATGAGATCAACGTTGTTAATACTAGACTCTCAAAACTGTCTCACTGCCTAATCATGCAACTGTTAGGGACCATGCCCATAGGACATTAATGTCTGCCTGAGGTTTACGCTTACAAAATTAGCATTAGTAATCTGGTCACTCGTATCGCTTTATTGCCTCACCAATAGTTAGAAATCATGCCTATAGGACTTGCAATGTTTTAACCTGCCTGTGAGCTGCTTATATAATACTGGAAATCAGAATCACATAGAGATCCTGCCTATAGGACTTAACGATTAACATCATGTACTGCCCAATCTAAAAATCTGTGATGATCGCGTTATTCTTTGCTTATGTGTGGAGGCTAACTTGAGCCTTTCATTGCTATTATGTGCAGTCCTACCTGTTTTGAATGTCGCCTAGTTTTTATCATTTTGAGCATCCCAAGTAAAGTCTAGAACCACCCAAATACAGGTCTAAAGCCTCCTAGACCATAGGTATGGGACGAGTAGTGCATGCATAGGATACGACCTAGAAATTAGAGCGCTTTTAGGTAAAAAACTTTCACGTAGTAATCGGATAGCAGGAGATGATAGTCTGTGCCTGTTGAATAATATGAGCAACTCCTATCTAAAGGAAGTTGCAAAATATTATTCATGTTGCACGGGGTGATCCTTTAGGCTAAAAAACATAGGACCCCTTTTCTTTATATACTTGATATCCACACTTAGTCGTTTAATATAGACCAATGTAGTTGTATCCTTGTAGTCATATTATGATTTGTAAAGATTCTCATATGTTATAATAAGAATCTTCGACTTCTAATCTCTCTCTATTTATTTGGTCAACTAGCCTAATTATATAATCCACATAGTTTAAAGTTCGGTCGGGACCCACAATTGTGGACCTCGTAGAGTGCCTAAAACCTTTTCTTCGAGGTACTTGAGCCCTTACCCGATCTTTGGTGATATAGACTAGTTCAACAGAGTTATCCGCAAATAGGTGCCTTAACACACCTTAAAAATTATTAGGTGGCGACTCTTCTCTTTTAATACCCATTTAAAAGAATTGTCACACGTCGAAACCCGCTTTCGAGAGAAAACGGGGCAGGACGGCATGGCGACTATTCTGGGGAATACTTAGGCTCTTACCATAACGAACATGACTTATGTGGATTACTTTCTTTGGTACATGCACATCACTTAATCACCTTTATTTGTTTCAGTTTTCTATGACATGCACAATCCTTCCCCTTTTCACCTATATTTGTTAAAATTTGCTATGACATGCATATCCCTTCCCTTATTCACCTTTATTTGCTATGACATGCACATCCCTTCCCCTATTCACCTTTATTCGTTTAAATTTTCTATGACATCCGTTACCCTATTTTTCTTTATTTGCTATGACCGCTCTACATCTCTTTTTATCTTGTCTAAGACTGCTATATCATGCCTCTCGCATCCCTACTTCCTTACTTGCTTCATTACGTTCTCGCACATATTTTTATGAACTAAACTGACCTTTTTCTTTTGTCTTTCTTCTCTCTTCTTTCCATGTTTACTTTTGCTATTTTATTTACTGCTTTTACATATTTTTTACTTGGCAACGTGTTATTATTTTTGCATACTGCATGCTCCACATCATACTCCACTTGTGCTAATTATTAACATAGCAACGCTTGATGAATGTCCGCGCTCTTCTAAAAATTACCCCTTTTAAATCAAAAGGCTTATTTGTGGTAGACTACTCGATTAGCGGTGCAATCGACGGTCCCGTGGCTTTCCCTCTCAAGTTGTTCACTTGGGAGTACCAGTCTAGACCATTCTAGAAACCCTACTCAAACTTGAAATGTACATGCATCATGCTAAACCTAGTACGGGTTGGAGAGTTATTAACGTAAAAAACCGCTAAGATGAACCTTGTCTAAAGTCCGACGGGATTTCCACAATCCCAATGGAAAATATCATATTATGTGTATTACTTGGAGAAAATGTGCCAACGTGTTGACCATTATTGCGAAAGTAGTCAAATCTGGAGGGGGAAAGGACTAACTTTTGTTTGTTTGCAGAAAATGAAGCATGAAATCCCCAGGTTAGGTATGGTCCAAAACATCCCACCCTTGCTACTTGACTAGTGGAAAGACCTTGCACCTTTCGCCAAAAATCATGTGAGAAGAGTATTTGGTGACCTGCCATCCCTGCTAAACATTTGACCAAATATAGAATTGATTGAGGTTGCTCCATGTTCTGGGATGAGAAGAGAGCTGTTTTCCAATTTGGCAATATAGAAATGACTCCTCTCCTAGAAGAAAAAGGAGGCTTCACCAAGTTGCCATGGGATAGTCCGGGATTACTGGTACTAGAGAATCGCACTCCCAGCAATTTTCTGAAAATGATGGGTTTTAAGAAGAATGAAGAGATGCTATGACTAAAGAAATCATACATCCCTTTTGAATTCCTTTACGAGCGTTATGGGCATAGCAAGTTGTATCGTCTTCATCATGATCAACTCGCCATTATTTCCTTGGGTTGGACGCACCGTCGGGTTTATGTGTTCGTTAACTGCTTCTTGGGGTTGTTGATATTTCCAATGAAGGGAAGAAGGATTCATACTCGCTTAGACATGGTCTATAGGAACTTGATGGAGGTCATCGAGGGACAAACTTATACCATCATCCCTATGATCTTAGCTGCGATGTACCGCACTCTAGATCGGTGCAAGCAGGGATTTGGACACATTGAGGGTTGTAATCTATTATTACAAATCTGGTTGCTGGAACACTTTCAAAGGGGAGAGTATCGTCAAGAGCTTCCACGAAGGCCATTGAATGACTACATAGCGAACCATCACCCAAAGAAAATGACGTTTATCCCAAACAGGTTTGCACAGCCTCGAAATGCTGTAAGTTGGGTGCGTTTCTTCAGCAATCTGACAGATGAGCAGGTACATTGGATGTTTGAATGGTTTCCTAGAAGTGAGTTCATCATCAGGTCAAGGGGGACTACTCATCTGGTGTTGATCGGGTTATGAGGCATCTATCCTTATGCTCCCATAAGGGTAATGAGGCAAGTGGGAAAAAAATAGGTCATACCTCGGGTTTCCAACATGGTCCAGTACAAGGTGGATTTCGAAGGAGATGTCATTCCGTTTAAGTTTGAGGCACAACATATGTGGAACCAAAAGATCATTGTGAAGAGAGAAACTATTGAGCCAGATAGGTATCACGTCGGTCATATGTACTACTAACTATCATGGTTGGAGGACGACGTAGCAGGGGACATCAAGCGAGGAGTCAATCTAAAGGATAGGATCATAGGTGAGGGGGCTGAGGCACATGTTAAGTATAAAAGGCTACGCAAAAGGGTATTCGAGTCTGAAGCTAAACATCTGGAACAACACAAAGTGAACATGGAGGAGATAAAAGAATGGAAGGAGATTGCCACTAAGTCAACAGAAAGGTTGGAATACTTGGAACAAGGATTGATGGAGCTCGAGGGGAAGATGAGAAAGAGACACTCAGATTGCCAAGGCATGGATGGCAGCGAAGGAGGACATCTAGCAAAAGCTTACTTATTGTTGGATATGCGCGATCTAGGGAACCTGATTGATGGGGTCAAAAGAGCCAAGCATAGAGAAGGTCCTTCAGGGACCAAGTAGACTAGAAAATAATGTTCTTTATTGCTTTCTAGCATTGCTTTAGATTTCGATTGTAATAAGGCTAAACTCCTTTAGTAATTTGATTATTATTGTCAATTTAGCAAATGTTTGACTCATTTTTCGCATAAATGTAATGAGGCAAATGTTGGCATCAATATTCTCCAAGTCTACGTGTCGCTTAGGCCTACCTCAGGCACAATGAGATCCCAAAATTAGTACGCAAATTATTGCATGACTTTATGAAACATGTTTTAATATTGCAAACACTCTTTTATTTCACCATACTAACTTGATTACCTTTTGCCTTTTCTTTTCTTTTTGATTATTCCCATTTCCAAAGGGTGGTTCGTGCATACTGGCATCATCAGCATACCACACCAGATCCAGAGGCCCTCCACCAAGTGATCCCAAAGGCAAAGGCAAAGGAAAAGGGATGATTTGAGTAGTATAAGGAATGACAACGCTACTATGGCGAAAATCATTGAAACTTCAGATGGCCGAAGTACTCCGGCATATAATGAGTTGGTCCTATGTTTAGAGTAGAAAATCCTGGAACTACATGGCAAAATTGAGCAAGTCTGAAATTTGGGAAACCTCTCCCTCACGTTCAAGGTCCCCAACATTAACTAGCAAAACCCGACTACCCAGAACCAAACACCACCGCTAAATACACAAAACCAAAACTCACCACCAAATCCTCCTGCACCACACCAGTATCCCGCACCTCCCCATAACCTTAACCCGCCACCATTATCGACCCCTTAACACCACCACCATCATCCAACTCAATACTCACAAACCACTACTTATCACACTTCCCAGAATGCACCACAAACTACTCCCAATCCCCAAAACTCGACCAATGACCACCCTTATACCCAAGTTCCAGGAATCCATCAACATAATCCGATATATGTGAAAAACTTACCCCACACCCCGGAGCGAACCCTATACATACCCGAATTGACTGAGGAAGGCCTGCTCATTAAAAACATGGCGGAGGAACTCAAGAAGCTCACCGGTAGAGTCCAGAGTGTTGAAGGTGGTAAAGGCGTTGAAGGTCTAAACTACGAGGACCTATGTATTCAACCAAATGTGGAACTACCGGAGGATTACAAACCTTCCAAGTTCGAAATATTCGATGGTACTGGTGATCCGAAGGTGAATTTGAGAACATATTGCGACAAGCTTGTAGGAGTGGGCAAGAATGAACAAATCCGCATGAAACTATTAATGCGAAGCCTTACAGGAGACGCCTTGTCTTGGTATATCAGTCAAAACCCAAAGAAGTGGGTTAGTTGGGTGAGTATGGCGTCAGACTTCATAGACAAATTCAGGTTCAACATGGAAAACGCGCCAGACGTGTTACACCCTGTATTTTCGTACATGAAAATACGCCATAAATAAATTAATGAGAATCAGAAGTGAGATATCACGTCCCGCAGTGCTACATTACGATGATGTTGCACCCTGTAGTATTGCACGTTGAATTTGTCGTAAGGTAATTGACATCAGTCCAAGGAAAAGATTATTTGGAGATTGTAAGGATTATGCTATTTCAAACATGTAATAAGTAAATTTGTGAAGGTGAGAGGGGGGAACAAGTCAAAGGAAACGAATTTTTGTCCAAGTTTGGCATTTGGGATAAAATACGGGTCGAGCGATAATACCCGGTAATTATGAATTAATCGAGCGATAATACCCGGTAATTATGAACTAGTACCATGTAAGATACCATATGACCACGGTAGTATAATGTATAAAAATTATATTAAAAATAACTAGAATTTTAAGTAATTTGGGGTAATTTTTAAATTATGCGGGTAATTGGTTAATTATCACGTAACGGAACATTACCCCGTTAACTAATAAGTGAATAAAAATTTTACAAAATTACACCCCAAAAGAAACGTGGCAGCCCCCTTTTAGTTTAAGGTGACTCATTATCCATCTTTACATGTGTCACATTAAGGTTTAAGTGGTAAGAAAAGACATTTTATAAGTCTTATCAAAATAAGACTTGCTTATAATTAAGCATTATCCATAAGTCATTCTTTCAAAAGCATTCTATCGTTGGTTCAAACAAAGACGTTAGAAGCAGAAACAATTTCATCCAAAAATCCAAAGTAAGGATATTCCATTTCCTTAGTCTTCAAAGTATAAGAAGCGTTATCCATTCCAGAGAGTGATATCGTTCAAAAAATTTCACTGTTTGATGTCTAAGAGCTTTAAGGAACCAGAAGCTAAATAACTCACTTTGATATCAATGATCTCCTTCCAAAACGTTAGAAACAGAAGCAAATTTTCCAACGAGGATTTGTTGGAATAGTAGCAACGTGGAATTTTGCGGTTCTAGAAGAGTACGGTGCAATCTTCACCAAGAGTATTATACGGAGTTTTCCTACTCCAGGTATGTTAAGGTCATCCCTTCCTTCTTTTAGTATGATCCAAATAATACAAATGAAACGAGTAAAATACGCAACTTCCATAAATGACTCTATTCATAGAATACTAGGGATGTCTATATTCTTGATTCCCCATGTGAATTATTATTATCTTCTGTTCATGGGTCTCAGAATAATACGCAGTTAAAAAAAAGTTTATCCGGAAGGAATATTGAGATTATTACGTAATTTTTCATGCATTTCGTTCATTTATACATATACATTGACCCATGACCAGATGGCGTTATGTACACGTATATATGTATATGCGATATGGGAAAAGGTTACGATGTTATATACGCACCACCACTTGATCAGCTGGTATACGTTGATGATTTTACCCACAGTGGCCAAGATGATATAATGGGATGCCCTCAGAGGCTGATGATGTTATGAAACATGTACCTAAGGTAAGTCTAGCACTTAAAGAGAAACAAATGAACAAATTCTTTGTCATATCTCAAGACCCACAGTATTTCGAAAGGTTGATGGTTATTGAAAATCACAAGTTCTCCGACATCATCAAGTTAGGAGAAGGAATTTAGAATGGGATGGTGACCAATTTTGAGGCACTGCAAGCGACAAATAAAGCCTTGCAATCAGGAGGCATTTCGAAGAAGAAAGAAGCGAGTGTTGTGATGGTAGCCCAAGGCCCTAAGTCTCCCCTTACATACCAAACACCTCCACCCACATATCAACCCTTGTGAGCACATGATTTTTGCCCCACATGAATTACTCCTACAGAATTCCAAGGAATTAGATTTTTTCTTTTAATTGTTTGTTATTTTAGGAATTATTGTAGAATTTTTCTAATTATTTGTATTTTTTTCTGTGCATGTTTAGTTTACTTAATTCATGAAAAATACAAAAATACATTGAATTTGCATTTAGGATTTAATTTTACATTTTTAGATTAATTAGTAAATTAGTTGTTGTATAGAAATGAAAAATCACAAAAATAGTTTTTTTTTTTTAGCAAATCCACTAGGCAAGGGCCTAGGGCTAGTTTTATTAATACTAAGAAGAAAGAAAAGAACCACATAGGAAGAGTACAAATAAGGGAGACAATAACACCAGTAGTGTTGCCTCTATGCCTTGGCTATATAATCACTCCTCTGCGCCTCACATTGCCCTTATGGCAGCCTCATGTAGAGGAATCATGGTGTAGCTGCCGGCAAAGTCTCACGAGGGCATATAATCTCATAGCCATTTGGATATTTTCAAAAGGCATAGGGCTAGAGCAACACAAACTAGGCTAAACCTTACCTTACTAATCCTATTGAGGCAAATAAAAAAGCCTCAACTACTAGCATGTATGTAAAAAGAAAGAACTAGCTAGAACTAGATATTCTATGATCATTACAGAGTTTATAACATACTCTTTGATGATATTACATAGAACAATACTAATGTGATGGTAAAATAAAAATATGTAGAAATAACAGTCATGGTCTTTCTTCTCTAGTGTTGTGAACTCTTCAATTTGTATCCGCTTGTCTTCATCCTCTACCTTTCTTAAAATATCTTCAAAATTCATGCTTTCTTCTTTGAACAATTGGACTTTGTGGATGTAGTTTGGATGGCCCGTCTTTGTTTGGCTACTCTCATTGGAAGTCGCCTTACGTTTGTATCTTCATTCACCCTGCCGTCCCAACTTTTATCCCTTGTACGAGTCTTCTTACTTCTTCCACTATGCATTGGTGATAAATCACCTTTTCTTGCTGCCTCTGCCCAGCATTGATTTATAATATCATCTTCCTCACCTTCTTCATATATATCTCTGCCCACAATTACCGGATTTGGCATGTCATGATCAAGACCTTGTGTCACCATAGTGTTTCTTTCCTGCCTTCTAGTCAATGTTGCATTGTGTGATGGTTGTTCTACATTTTTCAATTTGTTCCTGCTCATACTCTCACGACCAGTGCTGCCAATAACATCATTTAAAGTATTCACAGGTTTTGCACTTACCATTGCATCCAGTAACTTTTGTTCCTCTGCTGAAATAATTGGAACTATTGTGACGATTTGCTGCTGCCCAGCTTCTAACGTTGCTGCTGCTTTTCGATCATCAACTTGCATACCAGATGCAGTACTTGAGGTGAATTGTTGCTGATGCATCAGAGGTGTACGTGATTCTACTTTTTGACTTGAGGTACCAATTGGACTGGGCTGCCCGATATTTGTTGCTGCTTTGTGATCCAAACTTTGAGCTACTGATTTTTGACTAGCAGCAGATGGTGAGTTTCTGGGGATGAACTCAGGAGCATTTAAATTCAATTTGCTCCTGTTATTTGCTGCATCCTTATGCTTTGACAATGCTGTTGAATCAATGTCTTCACCAGCACTATCACGATCCTCCTCTTTATCTGCTTCTTCTGATGAATATCCTGCATTACCCTCTAACCAATCCTCATCATCATCTTCCTCCCGTTGTTCTTTCCACAGTTTGGAATTGATAACCATATCCCTCATGTTTGCTTGTATGATCTCATTGTTATTCCCAGTTGATAGCATTAGCTGCCAGATTCACCTTCAAACTCACCAAAGGGCTCCACTGATTGGGATGGGACATCAAATACGGATGTGTTCAAAGTGACCAACGGTTGTTTAAACATAGTATTCTTTATCTTCATCTCATTCTAGACGTCCTTGATGATTTGTTCTACCTGAGGATTGGAAAAGTGCAACATAGGTGCATTGGAAGTATGAGCTTGGATGCCAACTGGTTCAGCACCCAAATTGTTCTTTGACTCCTTTCGTCGAACACCCAAATTTGCATCCAAACCAACACTGTCTTGCCCTCCTCGATCATTGCTGGGCCTTGGAACAAGTTGTTTGGACATCTCTTGATTGTTTCCATCTGTTACCTCAATTTCTGGCTCCCCAGCAGCAGCAAGAATCTCAAACCTATTTGAACTGGTACCAGCTTGTAGGTCATTTCGTCGAGCAGTTTGATTCTGCAATTTTGGTGAACCAGCCTTCTTTGTAGGAGATTTTTGAGTTGTTACCACATTCCAAACTGCTTGCTTTTGCTCCTATCACTTCCCTTACCATCCTTGTTTACCTTCCCATTGCTATTGTCCATCTTTATACTCTTTTGCCTCCCCTTTTTCATTCCCAGAAATCTGGGCAACAACTTCACTGTCAGAGATTTTTTCTGCAACTTTTTGCTGATCAACTGCAGTTGGTTGTTGAGAGTTGTTAGCCTCAATACCAACCTTAACTCCCTCAGAAACATTTACCCTATCAGCTCCTACATTAACTTGATCTCCAGCTCCCTTATCTGTTACTCCTTTCTCAACTTGAGCATTAACATTAACTTGAGTTTGTTGTGCCAAAGTAATCTCCCCATCTCCAGCTAAACTCTTTGGAGATTTAGTCTCTATATTGATAGCTTTAGCACCCTCAGAAACTCCCTTATTGTCTACCCCATTACCTTCTCGAATTTTCCAAACAACACCAGTTGCAATACCTTCATTATCATTACCAATTTGTACTGTTGCCTTAGCACGATTAGCAGCATTATTTTGTCCTGTATCTGCTGATAAAATTTGTGCAGCAGTAGTCAACTTATCATAAGCTTCCACGATTGGATTCACAATATTGGAGATCCTTGCTAAAGCTGTTCGTACAGGAACATCTCGCGAAGGTGGAGGTGGACCTTTATCAATCTGTGCAACATCACCAACAGAAATTTTAACATTCTCCTTGTGCTGAATTTGTTTACCTCCTTCGACTTGTGCACCATTCTGCTCATCCAGATTTTCTTTTGTTGCTTCAATCTCTGATTGCCCAGTCCTTTTTGAATTGAGATAATCCCTCGCATCACCTTGCAGTTTGTCCAAAATTTTCAAACCTTCACTTTCATCCACGTTAACTATATCTTCCTTATTTTTCTCGATTCTCCAACGACATGATTTTTCATCATGTCCTTGATGCTTGCAGCATTTACAGTACTTTGGTAAGTTATCATACACGATCACCTGATGATGTTCTACAGATTTCCTAGATTTCATATCCACGATATTTATCCTAACTTTCTTAGGATGACTATCAAGAAGGTCTAGCAACACCTTAACCCTTGCCATACTTGGTCGTGTTCGATCTTGCGTCGCCTTGTCCACTGCAAGAGGTTTTCCCACAGCTGAGGCGATGGAAAGTAGAGATTTTTTTGCAAAAAAATTAGCAGGCAGTTCAGGTAACGAAATCCAGACCACTGCTTTGGATGTTTCTTCACGAGGATTAAATCCTATTGTCCAAGGGAATGTCCTGAAGAAGAATTCTTTCCCCTTCGCCTTAACAAAACCAGTAGTTCTTGACAGGAACTGGACAAAATCATTAAACAAAGTAAACCTTACCAATATGTGACGAAATTCCAGTTGTCCCACGTTACAGTAGCCCTTGACATCGAATTGCTTAGGTATGGCTTGTCGTAGTTCATGCAAATCTGGTTTTCCATAAAAAAATTTGAGTATCACAGCTTGGTGTAATCCCCCTTCAATGGTGAAAGCATTGACTTCATCAATGGTAAACTCCACCATTGGTTCTCCATGAATAACATGGACAGGATTCAACTCGATCTTGGACGCAATTGCGGAAGATTTTGTTTTTTGAATTTGATCCGCATATGACTGTTTTTGATTCGTATTTGGGACTGTTTGTATGATGTTTTGTGTTGCCTCTGCCACAGCCAAAGGCTGGGGAGAGGTTGCAGCAGCCAGGGCTGCCTTCTACGCAAGACACAAATTAGAGAGAGAAAGTAGAGAGAGGAGAGAGCGTTTTTACAACGGGTATAATGATTTTTAGCCCTATGCCTTTGGAAAGATATCCAAATGGCTATGAGATTATATGCCCTCACAAACAAAAATAGTTCATTTTGCATTTTAACTCTTTAATTTTGAATTTTATAGTTTTTCTTTAAATTTAGGATTTAATTAATTATTATAAATACTATGATGAGTGATTAATCTAATTTGGTAAGTAAATTTAGTTTAAGAATTAATTTAGGTTTTTATTTTAATTTGAAAAGAAAAGGATTTGAAATTGAAAAAAAAAAAGAAAAAAAGAAAAGAAATAAGAGGAATCTGATTTTGGGCTGTTGCAATTAAATTTCCTTAGGACCAAACGATTTTGCCCGAAAAACCATCTCAAACCTGGCCCAAACCCGCGTCTTTACCCGGTTCGCTTATTCAATTGACCAAACGACCCCGTTTTCAATTCCCCAATATGAGCCGTCGATCTCACTTAATCAAATGGTCGAGAACTGATTGTTTGATAGTATAAAATTGTCCGAATGGCCATCCCCCCCAGTTCCAAACGATCCCCATTCTCTTCGTCTCTATTTAGAACCCCAGCGTCGCCCTAACGTTCTCTGGTGGCGGCGCCACCTCTAATCCGTCCAATATTTACACCACAAAATCCCCATGATCTCCCCTCTCCCAATCCCTGACCATTTTCCCTCGAATCACTCTAGAACATCTCGAATCTTCAATTGAAACAATCTGATCCCAAACCCTAAAACCCCAAATCTCCCAAATCGGCAAGTTTCAGTAAAGGATTGGGGTCGAAGTTGATAATAGTCGTGTGTTCTCAACGAGAACACACGATTAATGTTAATATCGGCTAAAATTGAAGGTGTTGCTTTTCTTTCCTTCATTTTTTTATTTTATTTCTCATCTCATCTTCTTCTGCTTCTTTCTTTCCTTTCCTATTTTTCTGTCTTTTTTTTTTCAAATCATTTTGTATGCATGCTAGTTTTAGAATTACCTTTAGTTAGCACGTTTTTTTAGTTTTATTCGATTTTTTTGTTGTTCAACTTTGCTGGAGTTTCCGGCTATTTCTTTTTATTTGTTTTTTGGATCACTAGCTTCAGAAGTTCTTTAGAACTCTGTTGGCTAGGTCAATTGGTTGGCCTTCTTTTGGTCTTGGAATCGAAACCTTGGATTTTTCGTGGTTTAAAAGCCCAAAGTAAAAGGGGGGTCAGTCCGGGTGGCAAGCCCAGGTTTGGGGCTGAACCTTGGTGAATTTGACCCATACCTGATTCATGAAAGTAAATAACATAAGCTTAAAGGGTAATTCAGGGTTTTTAGTCTAGGGAATCTGGTGTAACTGATTTAGGAAGCTGCTAGGAAGGTGGGGTTGGGGCTAGTTTAAAAAATAGATTTTAAAATTAAGGACTAACTAGCAAAAACGAAAATTTAAAAAGGAGTAATAGGAAAAATCTGAACCATTTTTTGCTGCCCTAGAGCTTCTCTATAAAAGGCTGTTACTTCTTAATCAAGAGAGATTTTTAGAGACTGAAAAAATACTGAAAACTTTAGGAATGACTGAGTTCTTTCTAGACTCTATAAATACTGAAATTTGCTTAGAATTTGATGGGTTATGGTCCTTGAGTTCCCTGTTAGTTTGATTTCTCAAAAGCTCCAAAGAATCGTATTCATTCTGGTTTCAAAAATGATTTAGAAGAATTGGTTTCTGTGGTTGATTTGTTACTTTGGCACTGTTACATTGCTGCTGCCTTGCTGCTGCTGCTATTCCCTCACTATCATTGCTTTTCTCTTGGTTTCCAGGTACTTTTTGGACTATGGATCACACCTGAAATGTTACATGAAACTTGGATTTGGAAATATGATAAACATTAGTGTTGTTTTCATTGTTAAATTTCACTTTTATTCCTTCAATCTCAATTGTAGTTGTAATATTTAGTTGTAGGAATGTTTTGCTAGTCTATTTCATGATTATGGATGTGGTGTCCTAGCATTAAATTGAAGTTTAAGCTATCTGATTCTCTTGTCTAGTTGTTAGCTTTGCTGAAACTTGCTATGTTTGAAGAAACATGCCCCTGTGTGTTTGCAGTAATAGTTGAGCCTGTGTTGAATCGTTTGGGTCTGTGTTTGAATTTTATTTTAATTGGACTTGATGTTTAGATTCAGGGCTGTCCAATGTCAATTTCACAAGGTTTTGTTGATATTGTGTGTGTCAAGAAGTTTTAATTGAGGTTTTGATTTTCATACCTTTATTTTAAAGCTAGTTTGGGATTAAAATTAAGGTTAAATGCTGTACAGTTTTGTGTTTGTATATCATTAATATAATTGAACTCAAACAATGTTTTCTTAAAAAAATGTAATATGTTTTAGTAATGCCCAAAGCCTTTTAGCCTGTTGCTGTGTATTGATGAAATTTAATCAAGCTTAGCTGGTACTTTGAGTTCAAATACTGATTGCTTTTCTTTGAAAGGACTCGATCTTGAGTCCCTGATTCTTTAGCATTTGCCTTAAATTAGATTTGGGCTCCCTTTGGGCCCAATGGTTAATTTGAATGCTGCGGCCAGTTGTGTCTATGGCAGGCGTAGCCCAAGTGCCTGAAAACCAGCGTGATTCTATTATTTGCGCAAACAATAGTTTTAAATTGCATTTGTTTTGAACTAATTCTTTTACTTATGTTGAGGTGTGCCATATTGAATAACACCAATAGTTTATGGCCCTTATGATTAAAAATAAGAAATCATTTGAACAATTAGACTTGAGGTGTGCCATATTAAGCAAGATATAATTTATGGCCCTCAAAAGATTAGTTCGCACATTCTTTAAAATTAGACTCGAGGTGTGCCATAGTGCAAAAATTAGATAACCCACGGCCCTCGGATAATTAATACGAACTCGTTAAATCGAGGTGTGCCATCAATTGAATTTTCTATGGCCCTCGCAAATCTTGTTATTAACTTGAAAGCGCGTAGTTGCTTTAGGCGCGCTATTTGAAATTAATTTCCTTTATTTATCTAAATTCGGGTGTGCATTTCATGTGACCCAATTCCAATTCTCAACAACGTTAAATAAAATATGTCGTGGACCGCGGGTGCATTTCATGTGACGTGGTTCAAGATGTGTTTGAGATAACGTTGAATCTTCCTAAAATGAATTAAAAGCGGCTAATAAGTTAAAAATATACCATAGGCTAAAACATGTATTAAAATCGGATAATAGGCCAATTATAATAGTTTAAGCGACCGTGCTAGAACCACGGAACCCGGGAATGCCTAACACCTTCTCCCAGGTTAACAGAATTTCTTACTTAGAATTTCTGGTTCGCAGACTTCAAAAGGAAAGTCGAATTTCCTCGATTTGGAATTTTAAAATAAAACGGTGACTTGGGACACCAATTAAAATATTCCAAGTGGCGACTCTATGAAATAAATTAAATAATCCCATTTCGAATAATGTCACTTAAAGTGGAAAAACTCCCCTATACTCCCTTTCGGGTAAAAAAGGAGGTGTGACAACCCTCACCCCAAGATACCAACACCCTGCTGCCACCTACCATACCTATAATACTCAACCTTTATTTACCGTGAAAATGATAATAACAATTAAATTTGTTGATGGGACTCTAAAAATACGTGATCTATTTTATGCTAGTTTTTTAAGCAGATGATGCTATATGTATGAAGTTTAGAGACGAAATGCGAGCTAAAATAGAGTTATAATCAAATCGATGAGCTATCCAATTGGGTCCTCGGACTGACTGATATGGGGCCTCGAGGTCGATTCCTGGGCTCGGGCTCGAGCTATTAAGAGTAATCGGGGAAGGGCTAACAGTTATAAAACAAATCAGTGAAGACTCTTTATGACCAATGATAAGCAATAAATGAAGAACAAAAATGAAGATAACAAACAAGGGCAACAATATCGAGATAGTATGTTAGAGAGAAAAGAGAATGTTCTTCTATATTTCGTGTGGAGTAATTGGAGCAACAGACCTTGCAAAATGACAAGGACCCCCCTTATATAGGAAGGGAGTCTCTTTACAGTACAAAAGGCATTAATTGTAAAGATGCAGGATGGGACAATTAGACTAGACGTGACACCCTGATTTTGGTTCAGAGTAGGTCGGCTAGGCTATGTAGATCTTAACCGTGCGCCTTGGGAACTCCCCATCTCATCATAGTTGCGGCTTGCATCATCTTGGGATCGGGTTTCGACGACCCTCGAGGGAGGAGGCTCGGCCATAGCTTTGTAGCCTCGAGGCCTCGAGATGATCTTCTAAACTGCCTCAAATGACGAGAAATTGGACCCTCCGATTTTGCCGTATACAGATAGTCCCCTCGTTTCTTAGAGAGGAACGATGAGAAACGACCTTGACATCCGATTCTTCGAACTTCCCGCGGTGACATCACATTGACGATATCATACTTATGACGCCAACCTTTATGATAACCAGGGCATCCCCATGGACTTGTCTTTTCGACATCATTCAATCCACTATCGATTCCCATTCTTCAAAATGACAGTACCGCCGTCGATTAAGTTTTCTAGAACGCATTGATTGCGCCTGCTGATTCGTCTTTCAAAGGCATTGATGGCCGTGTTGTCACCCCCTATAAATGGGGGCATTCCGGCATTATCTCTTTATCCAAGTGCCTTCATCCATTCATTGATCCCTTTCTTCTCACTATCTTCCTCCATTGCTAACCATCATGTTTGGGGTCCACGGCTTTAAGGTTGTAATTTTCACCAGCTGTCTGGTGGCCTTTTGCCTGAGCTTCCCCTTGTCGAGCGAGATCATACTGTCTTCTCGCTATTGTTGTTGTTGTTACGCCTGTTACTATTATTGTTATTGGCTCGAGGTGATGATACAGGGTCGACCGACTTCTTCCGACCTAGAAGGAAGTTTGGACTCTACACCTCTTCTGGGGAGAGCGTTCGGACTAAACACTGCTGTTCACTCTCCTACACTGTCCTAGTGTGGCACTTCATTCCTTGGGTTTTTTCCCAAGGGATAAAATGGCACAACCGGCCGCTGAGGCTGGTGCCCGCCGAATCTTCAACCTTTGGCTTCGGAGGGCTATGTCTCCTTTTTTTTGCCTCTTCTACATCCTCCCCATTTCCTCTTCTTCATCTTCTCCCTCGGAGATATTATTCTGTGGGATCGAGCTGGGAACCTAGAGGAGGTTCCGGTCGAAGGTATCACCTTCGAGGATGCAAGTTCGAGGAGGCGGCGCTCGGGGATGCTGCTACCGGAGATGAACCTTCGAGAGTAGACTAGGTTTTTAGGCTTTTACTATGGGTGTGTACCTCTTTGCTTCTTTGTTTCTGTGTAAGGACCCCTTGTGGGCTTTTGTAATCTTATGTAAGGACCCTCGCGGGCTATTGTAACCAAACATTTATGAATATAAAGATATTTTCTCGACTTTCGTCTCTAATGCTTGCCATATTCTTTTACATTTATGGAGACTCTGAATGTATTCCTCTTTGACTATCGTCGATATCTAACTCGGGTGCGAGTATTCTTTCTGGCCTTCGGTCGATAAAAACGGCACCTCTCGGAACCCTCTGTTGTTTCTCGGACCAAGCTTGAATTGGTCCGATAGACTCAGACCGTCGGGACCTTTACCTTGGATCATATGAAAATAATACCTCGAGCCATGAAATCTTCGAGAGTGGTCTGTGAGTGAGGGTTAGCTTTGGGCACCTGGAAACTTGCTTTGAATTTGATATAGATAACCTTTAAGGCGTTGTAGATAGGTCCCAGATGAAGGGTCGCTAGACTTAGGCGATATCCTGAGGTCGAACCCTTATGGACGGAGCTCGAAGCGCTTATTTTTCTTCTTGAGAGGAGCCTTTGAGACAGGATACCATCTTGAATCCTGCAATGGTGCTAAAGGCTTCCTAGAGTCTAACTTTCTTTCTCGGAGAAGGTCCTCGAGATCGGGTACCATCTCTGGACCGGAGATGATGCCGTTGGATTCTTAAAGCCTAACTTCTTTTTCATGGAGATCCTTGAGGTCGGGTACCACCTTGGGATTGGAGATGATGCCGTTGGCTTCTTAAAACCTAACTTCTTTTTACCTGGAGGTCCTCGAGGTCGGGTAACACCTTGGGACTGGAGAGGATGCCGTTGGCTTCTTAAAGCCTAGCTTCTTTTTGATGGAGGTCCTTGAGGTCGGGTACCACCTCGGGACTGGAGAGGATGTCGTTGGCTTCTTAAAGCCTGGCTTCTTTTTGATGGAGCTCCTCGAGGTCGGGTACCACCTCGGGACTGGAGAGGATGTCGTGGCTTCTTAAAGCCTGGCTTCTTTTTTATGGAGATCCTTGGGGTCGCGTACCACCTCGGGATTGGCGACGATGCTGCTTTTTCATATATATATATATATATATAGGGTCACTTCCGCTTCTTTAGGGGTCTCCCCATTTTCGATAGTTATCCTCCCGTTTCGGCGTTGAGCCCTTCATTACCTTTAGCACTAAAGTATTTGTGCAGGTTCCTGCTCCAGTTCCTCTAGTCTCGCCATAGCCATGACTGTTACATCGGGGCCTGTTCCGCAGAGAGGGGAGAGTTCTGCTCCCGATGCTCAGGATCAAAGAGAATCTTCCTTGAAGATTATTTCTTCGATAGGAGAAGGGAACCTCGAGTTAGTGAGGCGAGACTGCGGATGGGGGGAGAGAGTAGTGTTACAGACTCTTTCCCCGGATGAGGGCATCTCGGATCATGCTGATGGATTACTGAACCTGTACACGTATCCTTTCACACTGGGACCCCTTGACAGGGTTGTGCTCGACTTCTGTTTGAAGTATTGGGTTACCTTGGCACAGATACATCCATTATTTTGGCGAGTAGTGCTGATGATGAGGTTCTTTGCGGAGAAGGCGAGGCTTGAATTTACGCTCAGTCATCTCATTAGGCTGTATCGACCCTTTCACCATCGAGGTCTGCTAACCTTGCGGTGTCGGTCAACCACGCCCTTCGTTGTTGACGATGAGGAGGATAGAGATAGAGAGTGGATGAGTCGATTCGTCTAGGTCCGGACTGATGACGTTAACCCTGTGGAATTTATGCCATTCCCCGGGGAATGGAATTTTACACGTAAGTGGTACATCCCGTGCCTTCTCAGATTCGTTTATGGCGAAGGTTAGTTTTGTAATCGTGTTTTCTCCTTGTCTGTAGCGGTTTCATGGGCACCAAGCGACATTCCTGATCTGCCTTGTTGGGTTCGGAAGTTGGCGACCCACTCGACTTGTAACGAGCTTAGGTGGCGAGCTGTGTCCCGGGGCAGATGGGGAGAAAAACATCACGGTGTGTGTTTATACTACTTTTTCCTTACCCCTTGTTCATTTGGAGAGGCATTTTCCCTTTCTACGTATTAATTTTGCTGCCGTAGGTATCAGAGAGTCTTCTGAGGCGAGGCCGTGCTCCTCCGGAGATGGGGAGGGGTTGCCATCTCCCGAGCTAAAGAATGACAGAAATAAGCGAGATATTCATTCGCAGGGTGATGGCGCTCGGAGTAAGGTGGAACGGGGCCAGAGCTCTGAGACGGAAACAACATCTGAGCCTGCCGTGCCTGAAGTTACTGGTTCTGGAAAGGTGGTTTCTCCGAGCGAACGTGCCTCGACCAGAGCTTCTTCTAGGGCAGAGGGGACTAGATTACCAAATTTTCCTTCGGCCTTCGAGGAAGTCCGTCGTCTTCAATTCGCGGTGAGTTTTGACATAGGCCTTTTGAATCCTGCGTCTTTCTTTTCTTATCGAGTTTTCTTCTGTAGGCCTTTGACAGGCTTAAGTCAGAGCTGCTTCATCATAGAGCTAGGCTCCGGAAAGCTCTGGATGAGGATAGATCCCTTAGGCTCCTTTGCGAGGAAAAGCAAGCCGAGCTAGCACACTTGCAATATGAGGCATGTCGGAGCTCGAATTACGAGGGCTACTTGATGGAGCAGGTAATTTTCCGTCCCAGGTGCATATGCATTCTGCCTTTTAGCTTCTAAGGATAACACTTCGTTTATCCCAGTTGCAGAAAAAGACGGAGGCCCTGGAACGTCTTCGGGACGAAGCTGACCGTGTCAAGAATGACTATGATGCTAAGAGCTCGGGCGGAGGCTCAGGCTTTAGAGGAGAAGGATGCCTTGGCTAATGTTCCTGCCTTCGAGGTTCAACTCCGCTTAGTTCGCGATAATGATTTATTTCAAGCAGATATGATCACGAAGCTCGAATCCGAGCTTTCGAAGGTTAGGGCTGAGATCGTTGATGCCCGAACCGGAGCAACACTGAGCCGAACTAAGGCTGATCAGGAGATGGCGAGTTATTTGAAGGACGTTACCGATGCCCAAGCTGAGTTAAAGAGGATCCTCTAACGCGAGGAGAGGATAAAAAATATGCTTGTTGCAAGTCTCGAAGAAAGATTCTCGAGGAGATCCGCGCTAGGAGTTTTGTCCTCTCGGAAGAGTTGGCGCGAGCGAGGACGGAAGAGCGTGATGCTCGGTTGCTTCTATCTGACACTGAGAAGAGTGAAGACGAAGCCGGTAGGCCGTAGCTCCCAGGGATATGGCGTAAATTTTGCCATTTTGTATGCAGCATTTTCAAGGCATGTTCGTAGATGGAGAATGTGTTTTTCGCGTATGTGTATAAAAGAAAACCCTTTGTAGCTTTAGTTCTTATGTACCCTTAACTGTTTCGAATTAGGCTAGGTGAACTGGTCTCAGAG
The DNA here is from genome assembly GCF_001879085.1 of Nicotiana attenuata. NCBI lineage: Eukaryota > Viridiplantae > Streptophyta > Magnoliopsida > Solanales > Solanaceae > Nicotiana > Nicotiana attenuata. The sequence goes on from NW_017672668.1 coordinate 124,141, forward strand.
TTGGTGAGAATCCTTATATTTGTGATATGACCCTGGGGCTCATTAGGCTAGCCCGGGGGCTCTTACACGCTCGATCGATGCGACCTTTTATATGTGTGGCCCTAAGGCTCATTAGGCTGGCGACAATGGCTCTTACGCTTTGTCCTGAGGCATATGTAGTTAAATATTTTGGGTTTAGTCTCCGAGTTGGGTTTCGACTCGAGCTCAATCGACCCTCAAGTTTTCATGTTTGTGTGAGCTGGCGACAATGGCTCTTACGTTTTGGGCCGATGCGGCCTTTTGATGTAAGCTGGCGACAATGCTCTTACGCTTTGGGCCGATACGGCCTTTTAATGTAAGCTGGCGACAATGGCTCTTACGCTTTGGGTTGAAGCGACCTTTTATTGGCTTTATTTTTCTCTTGTTAAGGATTTTTTGAAGTGATTTTGCCTGACTCGTCGTCGGTCCGGGAAGAACCTCGATTTCAAGTCGTTTTGCGGCGATGTTCGAACACCCTGTAAGGTTTGGCTCGGAGGCTGAGTATCTCGAAGACAATGATGTGGAGCTGACATGGTCGAAGCTCTTTTGACTATGTAGAGGGTAGCATGTTTAACCGGTTCTTTTCGAAGTAGATTCGAAGTAATGGCCTGTGATTTTGTAGCGACGGTCGGTCGTCCCCGAGTCGGGTTAGTTTGGCTGGTACAGCCGTATGACCGCAGTCATTTGTGCTTGGCCGAAGCCATTTTTGGTCCCGAGTGTGGTAGTTTAGGTGTCTATATCGAGGGTGTGCCTTTTCAGGGATTTTACAAGTTTGATATATAGCCTAAACTTCGGGATCGAGTTTATGCCTATAGGAAGGTCTTACAAAATTTTCATGCCTTTGAGGTTTACAGTTTTGTTGATACTTGGTACAAGTATGATTCATGCCTTGCTTGAGGTCTTACAGTTTTTGTGGATACTTGGTACAAGTATGATTCATGCCTTCCTTGAGGTCTTACAGTTTTTGTTGTTGCCTTATATAGGTCTTACGAGACCGAGTCTTCCCACTAGGGGTCTTATGACCTCGGGTTTTTTAATGAATGGCGATTTGCGACAATCCCCGAGTCATCGAGGGTACTTTGGCTCGGAAGCCGTCACTTGTAGATTTTGTATTGCCTCGTTGAGGGCTTACAATTTTGGAGATCCCAACCCTGAGGTCGTGCCCCGAGTAGTCGGGGCACTTTCGGCCTCAGAGATGTTTCCTGATTTTCATGTTGCCTCATCGAGGGCTTATGAGTTTGGAGTCCTAACCCGGAGGTCGCTCAGTTGCTGAATTGTCGACGCCAGTCCCCGAGTGCTCGGGGCGTTCTGATGGAGGAGTTGTTTTTGCGAAAATGCTGAGTTTCCTTTGGAGTATGAGATGCTTTGATAAAGGTATTATTTGATTACTTGATACAGGTACATATGTCTCCGCCATCGGGGGCCCGACGATACGGGCATGGCTCATTCGAGCTTTTGGCCCGGTACATCATTTTCCTATTGAGGCCCCATTTTGGCTCTTTTTGGCTTTTTCAAGGGGATGATCCTCCGGGGGGATGCCCTCCAGTGTTCGAGGTTGATTGCAAAAGAAGCCTCAGACATTTTTTTGGATCTTCTTTAGGTAGCATATAGATGTTGCCTCGTTAAAAACCTTGACGGCAAAACCCTTCTTGGGATGAAACCCGGCTGAAGGAAAAGAGAACAACGCATGCTTTCGAAACCTAAGGCCTTCGGGTTGGGAAGAGCTCTGGTTGTTTCGATCGGGTTCCTGCATGAGGGTTAGTTATGAAATATAAAATGAAAAGGCAGATGATTACACCTTAGCGTGGGATGCGCCGACGATGTTCCAAGGTCTGGTAATGAGGATGCGGTACGGTCCTTTGATATGTTTAATCGGGCTTAGCCGATGATGTAGTTTTCTTGCTCTTTGGTTCTTTCGAGAGTGGAGATATTGATGTCGGTGCCACGTCGTGCACCGCGAACATTTCTCATGCCGCATGCTGTTCCCAATAGACGGTTTTAATCCCGTCCTTTGTTGGGAATTTCATCATTTGGTGGAGGGTGGACGGCACTGCTCTCATGCAGTGTATCCATGACCGTCCGAACAAGGCGTTGTACCTCATGTCTCCTTCGATGACATAAAATTTGACATTTTGGGTCGCGCCGGCCATGCTGACTGCGAGGGTGATTTCTCCTTTCATTTTTTCACTTGCCATGTTGAATCCATTAAGGATCCGAGTGGTGGGCATGATTTGGTCTTGCAGTCCGGGTTGCTCTATTACTCTCGACCTGATAATGTTGGTCGAGCTACCTGGATCCACGAGTACACATTTTATTTGAAATGTATTCACAAAGAAAGAGATTACTAGTGCGTCACTATGAGGTTGAGACAAGGTCTCGGAGTCCTCTTCGCTGAACGTGAGGGCATCCTCGGGTATGTACCCCCGAGTTTTCTTTTCTCTAGTGATGGATATTTTTGTCTTTCTCATCACGGTCTCCTGGGGATCGTCGATGCCTCCCAATATTATGTGGATAACATGTTGTGGCTCGTTTGTTCGTTTTTTTTTGCCGTCTCTCTTTCCCGGAACTGATTTTTGGCCCGTTCGCATAAAAAATCTCGGAGGTGACCTTTATTGAGTAGCCTGGCTACTTCCTCTTGGAGCTGGTGGCAATCTTCGGTCCTATGGCCGTGTGTGTTACGAAATTCACATACTAAGTTATGATTCCTTTGGGAAGGATATGACTATATAGACCTGGGCCATTTGGTGTCTCTGATTTTGCTGATGGAGAACACGATATCCGACACATCAATGTTGAAGTTGTATTATAATAAGCGTGGTGCCCCTGTTGGCCCCGTGTTTCCATCGAATCCGGTTCTGTTAATGAGTCCCCGAGGATTCTGTCCTCGGTTGATCAATTGATCGTTGCGAGGTGGGTTGCGCCTCGGGCGTTCCTCCTATCTTTGGTGTATGGCTAATATCTTTCTTTATTTGGCTTTGGCTCCTTCGTCCGAAGCCTACTTGGGTACACTGAGCCCGAGGCGGCTCCCAGTTGATCATCCTCGACCCTAATCTTTGACTGGTATCGATTGTGGACGTTTGACCAGGTCACGGCGGGATACTCGATCAGATTCTCTTTCAGCTGCCTTGAGGCCACTGAGCTCCGCTCATTCAGGCCTTGATTGAAAGCCTGTACTGCCCAGTCGTCGGAGACCGGAGGTAGTTCCATTCGTTCCGTTTGGAAGCGAGATACAAATTCTCGCAACATCTCGTTATCCTTTGCTTGATCTTGAACACGTCAGATTTCCTCGTTGCTACTTTGATGGCACCGGCGTGCGCAAATCAAGGAATCTGCCAGCATGGCAAATGAGTCTATGGAGTTAGGAGCTAGGTTGTGGTACCACATCATGGCCCCCTTAGAGAGTGTTTCCCCGAACTTCTTCAGTAAGACGGACTCGATCTCGTCGTCTTTTATGTCGTTGCCCTTTACTGCGCACGTGTATGTAGTAACGTGCTCATTGGGGTCTGAGGTCCCATTGTATTTTGGGAGTTCTGACATTCCGAACTTCTTTGGAATGGGTTTTGGAGCCGCTTCCTCAGGGAACGACCTTTGTACGAACTTCTTCGAATCCACACCTTTCAGTATCCGGGGTGCGCCCGGGATTTGGTCGACCCTGGAGTTGTAGGTCTCGACTTTCTTGTCGTTGACTGCTATCATTTTCTTGCCCGATTCGATCCTTTTGGTGAGGTCCTCGAGCAGTATTTTGATGGCGGGATCGGCTATCGACTCATTATTGCTTGACCTCTCTGGTATTTGTTTGGCCGGGGGAGTTGTCCCTAGTGCTACCGTGCTAGGAGTCTTCTGGAGACTTTGCAGCTGAGCCGGTTGTTTTGCCTGCAATATTTCAAAAATAACATGAAGGCTAACTTCCCGTTCCTCCCGAGCTGGGGTTTTTTGGGCTTCCTGTTGGTCGCCTTGGTGTATGCTCCTGTTAGTCTGGGAGCTTATTTCGACGTGTCGAGCGTCGCATGAGATTCCGTCCGCCGGGATCGGTCCTGGCGCGTTCTCAAGATTTTGTGGCGGCTCACCAACACCTGGAACAGCCACACCATTTTCTCCGTGGTTCTCAATATTGTTGTTTACTGAATCAGACATTTTAACCTGGAACCGAAGATCTTGGACAAGAAAAAGTGTGAAAGATAACTTGCGTTGTGTGATGAAACCAGCTAGAAAATAATCACTATTATTTTTAGCCCCACGGTGGGCGCCAAACTGTTTACCGTGAAAATGGTAATAACAATTGAATTTGTTGATGGACTCTAAAAATACGTGATCTATTTTTATGCTAGTTGTTTAAGCAAATGATGCTATATGTATGAAGTTTAGAGACGAAATGCGAGCTAAAATAGAGTTATAATCAAACCTATGAGCTAGCCAATCGGGGCCTCGGACTGACCGATATGGGGCCTCGAGGTCGATTCTTGGGCTCGGGCTTGAGCTATTAAGGGTAATCGGGGAAGGGCTAACAGTTATAAAAAAATAATTAAAGGCTCTTTATGGCCAATGATAAGCAATAAATGAAGAACAATAATGAAGATAACAAACAAGGGCAGCAATATCGAGATAGTATGTTAGAGAGAAAAGAGAATGTTCTTCTATATTTCGTGTGGAGTAATTAGAGCAACAGACCTAACAAAATGACCAGGACCCCCCTTATATAGGAAGGGAGTCTCTACATAGTACAAAAGGCATTAATTGTAAAGATGCGGGATGGGACAATTAGACTAGACGTGACACCCTGTTTCTGGTTCAGAGTAGGCCGGCTAGGCTCTGTAAATCTTAGCCGTGCGCCTTGGGAACTCCCCATCTTCATCATAGTTGCGGCTTGCATCGTCCTGGGATCGGGTGTCGACGATCCTCTAGGGAGGAGGCTCGGCCATAGCTTTGTAGCCTCGAGGCCTCGAGATGATCGTCTGAACTGCCTCAAATGACGAGAAATTAGACCCTCCGATTTTGCCGTATACAACCTTCATATTATCATTCACCTCCACCTACCCACCAAAACAACCCAAAGCCGCGTCCAAATTTCGATCGTAGACCTCCTAGACAATACACCCCAATTATTGTACCCATAGACCAATTGTATGAGAGACTGAAGGCCGCTGGTTATGTTACTCTTGTCCCTGTTGTTGTTTTGGAAAACCCCTCCCAATGGACCAACCCTAACAAAACATATGCTTATCATTCAAGCATGAAAGGTCATACCATTGAGGAGTGTCGCACGTTGAAAGATAAGATTCAGACGCTAATCGACACTAAGGTCATATAGGCAAAAGAAGCTGCACCGAATGCTCGTAACAACCCTCTCCCGGATCATAGAGGTGAGGGAGTGAATGTGATAGAAGCTAATGAAGAATAAGATCAAGAGGTATCTATAGGACTCATTCGAGATGGAGATGCTCCTAAAACATCTCCGATCACCCTCACGCCAGTTCTGGTACAGACCCAAGCGCCATTTGAAGTCGAGGTAACTACACCCTTCACCATGATGGTAGCTCCCACACCATCTTACAAGTCTGATGCTATCCTGTGGGACTATGTTGCGAAGGCAAGAAGAAAGGGAAAAGCAAAAATGGAGGAAACAAGTTCCGCGCAAGGTATGTCTAGAACCGGCAGGATTTACACACCTGAGAATCTTTGAGGAACAAGCAAGGAAGATGTATATAAGCCACCTGTTGTCGAGACTGGAACTGATGATCTTTGGTGATAGGTACAAGCGAGGGAGTACTCGTTGTTGACCACTTGAACAAATCTCCCGCGCAGATATCCATCATGTCACTGCTGCAAAACTCAGACGCGCACAGAAGTGCATTAATGAAGGTTTTACGTGAAACTTATGTACCCACCAACATCATTAGTAGGGAGATGGCTAACATGGTTGGACATGTATTGGAAAGTCATAAAATCACCTTCCACGAAGATGAATTGCTGCCAAAAGAATTGAGTCACGATAGGGCATTGCACATCACGGTGCAATTTGAAGATAAATTCATCGCCAGGGTCTTGATAGATGGAGGTCCAAGTCTCAACATATGTCCACTTACCACTATAAAGAGGCTAGGTAAAGGCCCGCAAAAGATACGGATGGGAATCATGAATGTGAAGGCGTTTGATGGATCTCAGAGAGCCACCATTGGAAAATTCAACCTCAGTCTATAGATGAGTCCGACTTGGTTTGATGTCGAGTTCCAAGTGCTAGATATATCTGCTACCTACAATCTATTGTTGGGACGACCCTGGATACATGTCGCCAGGGCAGTGGCTTCAAATCTGCACCAAGCTGTGAAGTTTGAGTGGAATCATCAGGAGGCAATCATCCATGGAGATGGAAGTAACCCCATCTACACCAATCAGACAGTTCTAGTCATTGAAAACAGAAAGAAGCTGGGTGGAGAAACATACCATCGCATTGAATGAGTCAACACAATTGAAAAGGATCGGTGTGGAGCAACAAGATAGAAAGCATAATACTATAGACGAGGTATGAACTCGGCAAGGGTCTCAACAAAAATCTTCAAGGGATCACCAAATCCGTACAACCACAGTACCATGTACGACTTTTGGACTCGGATATGAATACACATGGCAAGAATACCAGGATTGGTCACCACCATGGCGTGCTCCTTATAATCCACTGGAACAACTGGTACCACCTCTGCACCAGACATTCCATAAAGCTGACATGATATGGGGATCTGAGGAAAATGAGGTTTTGGCTGGTATGAGGAAGCTGTTTCTAGATGAAGAAGACATGGACTGCAGTGCAATTGTTGAGGAAAAGGAGGAGGAAGACCTTACCATTCAGACCATGGAAGAAAGAGTTGTTCTCAAGAATTGGACCGCTGCACCATCCCGGGCCCGTCGAGTTCCTGGGTAGCCTGGCAAATTAGCACGAATTATTTTAAAATAGTTGTGAGCATTTGAGACATTTTTCAGTAGTTTGTTTTGAAATAATTACTCAAGCCATCGAGTCGCGCTTGTTGACGTTTTAAAAGTTTTATTAATGCATTATTTCTTTTTATATTTATTATTATCTTTTTACATTTATATTCAGCATAATTATAACATTTTCTGATGAACCTACGACTGTGACATGTAATGAGATAACGCAACATAAGGATAGTGATTCAGAGGATCTGGAAGATGATATAATATTGTCAGAGAAGTATTTGAAAATAAACCGAAGTCTAATTTGGAAGAAACTGAGGCCGTTAACTTAGGGGATTCCGAAACGGCCAAGGAAACACGTATAAGCATTCATATATCACAGTCAGAGTAGGAAGATTACATCAGATTCCTAAAAGAATATGAAGATATCTTTGCATGGTCCTGCGATGATATGACCGGTTTAAGAACATCCATAGTAGCTTACAAGCTACCCACCAATCCTATGTGTCCACCGGTGAAGCAGAAGCTTAGAAAGTTCAAGCCGGATATGAGTTTGAAGATAAAAGAGGAGGTCACCAAGAAAATCAAAGACAAGGTTCTCTGAGTGGTCAAATACCCGCTTTGGTTGGCCAACATTGAGCCAGTTCCGAAGAAATATGGGAAAGTTAGAGTATGTGTCAATTACCGAGATCTGAACAGAGCAAGTTCTAAGGATAATTTTTGTTGCCCAACATACACATACTGATTGACAACTGTACCAAGCATGAGCTCCAATCCTTTATGGATTGCTTCACATGATACCATCAAATCTGGATGGATGAAGAGGATGCCGAAAAAACTGCGTTCATCACACCATGGGGAATATACTGTTACAAAATAATGCCATTTGGTTTGAAGAATGTTGGAGCCACCTACATTAGAGCCATTACGTCCATCTTCCACGACATGATACACAAGGAAATAGAGGTGTACGTGGATGATGTTATCATCAAATCTAAAAGGAGTTCGGATCACATAGCAGATTTGAAGAGATTTTTCCATCGGCTTCGAAAATATAATTTGAAACTGAATCCTGCAAAATGTGCTTTCGGAGTACATGTTGGAAAGTTGTTAGGATTCATCGTCAGTCGCCGAGGGATTGAGTTAGACCCATCAAAACTCAAAGTTATCCAGGACTTGCCGCCTCTAAAGAATAAGAAAGATGTGATGAGTTTTCTAGGGCGCCTCAATTACATCAGCCGCTTCATAGCACAATCAACTGTGATATGTGAGCCAATCTTTAGAATGATAAGGAAAGATGTTGCAACATGTTGGACTGAAGAATGCCAAAAGGCTTTCGACAAAATCAAGGAGTATTTATCTAAACCACCCGTTTTGGTCCCACTAGAACTGGGGAGACCTCAGCTGCTTTATTTATCTGTGTTAGATGGGGATTTCAGTTATGTTTTGGGATAACATGACAAGACTGGAAGGAAGGAGCAGGCGATATATTAGCTGAGCAAGAAATTCATGCCTTATGAAGCCCGGTACTATTTGTTGGAACGCACCTGCTGTGCTTTAACATGGATAGCTCAGAAGTTGAGACATTGTTTCTGTGCATACACCACATATCTCATATCAAGAATGGATCCGCTAAAATACATCTTTCAGAAGCCCATGCCTACGGGTAAGTTAGCAAAGTGGCAAATATTGCTTAGTGAGTTCGACATTATCTATGTAACTTAGAAGGCAGTCAAAGGGCAAGCATTGACAAATCATTTGGTAGAAAATCCCGTAGACAGAGAATACGGACCATTGAAAACTTATTTTCCTGACGAAGAGGTTTCATTTGTAGGAGAAGATATCACCGAGGCGCATGATGGTTGGAGGATGTAGTCCAAGTAGCAGCAAACTTCAAAGGAGTAGGTATCGAAGCTGTCTTAGTATCAGAAACCGGTCAACACTATCCGGTATCCGCAAAACTCACGTTTCCACGTACCAACAATATGGAGGAATATGAGGCCTGCAACCCAGGACTCAGATTGGCCATTGACATGAACATTCAAGAGCTACTAATAATCAGAGATTCGATCTTTTGGTGCACCAGGTTCTAGGAGAATGGTTTACGAAGAACACCAAAATATTACCATATTTGCACTGTGTACAAGAGCGGATCAAGAGGTTTATGAAGATAGAGTTCAAAAATGCGTTCCAAGGATTCAGAATGAATTTGTAGATGCATTAGCCACTTTGTCTTCCATGATACAACACCCGGACAAGAATTTCATTGATCCTATCCCAATAGGAATTCATAAGCAACCACCTTATTGTGCTCAAGAAGAGATTGGCGGTAATATGTGGTTCCACGACATCAAAAAGTACCTGGAAAAGGGAGAATACCCAGATACTGCTACCTATACTTAGAAGTGCACACTTTGCAGATTAGCCAACCATTTCTTTCAAAGTGGGGGAATTCCGTATAGAAGGACTCCTGACCTAGGATTACTGCGCTGTGTCAATGCCAAAGAGGCATCTAGATTGCTCGAGGAAATACATGATGGAACCTGTAGACCCCACATGAATAGTTCGTTTTGGCCAAGAAGATACTAAGAGCAGTGTATTTTTGGATAACTATGGAAACAGATTGTATCAAGTACGTTCAAAAGTGTCACCAATGCTAGATACATGCTGACATGATACGAGTGCCACCCAATGAACGTAATGCAACAAGTTCACTTTGGCCTTTCTCCACTTGCGGTATGGACATCATCGAACCAATTGAACCCGCTGCTTCAAACAGGCATAGGTTGATTCTGGTGGCCATAGACTACTTCACAAATGGATTGAAGCCGCACTTTACAAAGCGGTAACTAAGAAGGTTGTAGCAGATTTTGTTATGGACCGCATCGTTTGTCGATTTGGAGTACCAGAGTCAATCATTACTGACAATGCCGCCAATCTCAACAACGATTTGATGAAAGTCATGTGTGTGACATTCAAGATCAAACACCGGAACTCTACAACATACATACCGCAAATGAATGGAGCCGTAGAAGCCGCCAACGAGAACATCAAGAAGATATTGAGGAACATGGTAGATTACAAGAAATGGCACAAAACGTTACCGCTTTCTTTACTCGGGTATCGTACCATAGTTCGTAAATCAACTGGGGCAACTCACTACCTACTGGTTTATGGTAGTAAAGTCGTTATTCCTGCCGAAGTGGAAATCCCTTCCTTGAGAATCATACAAGAAGCCCAGATCAGCAATGCAGAATGGATACGAAGCCGGTATGAACAACTAGCTCTCATCGATGGGAAAAGAATGAATGCAGTATGTCACGGTCAACTCTACCAGAATAGAATGGCAAGAGCTTTCAAAAAAAAAGTCAAGTCAAGGTAATTCACACCGAGGCAATTGGTGTTGAAATGAATCTTCCCACATCAGGATGAAGCAAAAGGAAAATTCTTACCCAACTGGCAGGCCCATTACATGGTTTACCGAGTGTTAACAGGAGAAGCACTTATACTTGCAAAAATGGACGGAGAGATTTGGCCAAAACCTATCAATTCAGACGCAGTCAAGAGATACTATGTTTAAGATTATGTTTGCACTTTCTATTTGATGTAACCAAACTACGCTTGACTTGATTCCCATTTAACAAGGGATACGTAGGCAGCCCTGTAGGTTCGGTCACATCATAATAAAATCTTCATTTCCCCTATGGTCAGAAACTGGGGCGGGATCTCAAGTTTTCCCGAACTCATCACGTTTGGAGCTGTCAAGGAATGTGTAACTGGGGCAGAATTTTCAGGAGGATCATCAAAATTCCGGAGCAAGGAGGTTGTAACGTCTCAAAATGCGCCACAGTCACCAGTCATCAAAATCATTTGATATCGTATATTATCACATATTTCAAACAACTACATTTCTGAAAATAATTTGTCAAATATATGCATGTTTTTCGAAAATTTGTTTCTATGGCATCCAGACGTTACCCAAGGTAACTCAAGCAGGGCCTCAAGGCAAAAGGCAAAGCAAGGAGATCGAGAGTAGGAACCAACCCCCCCTCCCCCGCCCCGGAAAACTCACCATGTTTCTTTAGATTCAGGCACAAAACATAACAGGAATGTCCCCAAATATATACACATAACAAGATCACTATCTTCACAACAACAAGAATTGCCAAACGCAAATACATCAAGCTAAGAAATGATTTATCCTCTTGCACTTAATCATTGCTTTTCTTGCATAGGGCTAAGCGATGCCCTCGTCATTGCATAAGGCTAAGCACTGCCTTCATGTGCATGAGACTAAACATTGTCTCTATTCCTTGCATAGGTCTAAGCACTGGCCTCACCTTGCATAAGGCTAAGCACTGCCTTCCTTTGCATGAGACTAAACATTGTCTCTATTCCTTGTATAGGGCTAAGCACTACCCTCACCTTGCATGAGGCTAAGCACAACCTCCATTATTGCATAAGGATAAGCAATTCCTTTCCTTGCATGAGGCTATGCATTGCCTCCATTACTGTATAAGGCTAAGCACTGCCTTTCTTTGCATGAGCCTAAACACTGTCTCCATCCCTTGCATGAGGTTAAGCATTGCCTCCATTATTGCATAAGTCTAAGCATTTCCTTTACTTTCTAGAGACTAAGCACTATCTCCTTTAATTGCATGAGACTAAGCATTTTTTCCACTCTTTGCATAGGGCTAAACACTAACCTCACATTGCATACGGCAAAACATTGCCTCTCCTTGCATAAGACTAAGCACTGTCTCCACCCCTTGACTGAGGCTAAGCACTGTCTCCATTATTGCATAAGGCTAAGAACTGCCTTTATTTGCATGAGACTAAACACTGTCTCCAGCCCTTGCATGAGGCTAAGCATTGCCTCCATTATTGCATAAGGCTAAGAACTACCTTTTCTGCATGAGTCTAAGCATTGTCTCTACTCCTCGCATAGGGCTAAGCATTGCCCTCGCCATTGTGTAAGGCTAATCATTGCCTCTCCTTGCCTGAGGCTAAGCATTGCCTCCATTATTGCATAGAGCTAAGCATTTCCTTCCTTCGCATGAGACCAAACATTGTCTCCGCTAGACTGCACAAGATTAAGCATTGTCTCCCTTCTTCGCATAAGGCTAAGCACTGCCCTCATCTTATACAAGACAAAGCCCTGTCTTATCTAGTTCTCGCATATGACTAAGAATTACCTATTTGCTATATCAAACAATCGATACCGCCACATCTCTACATTTCATCGACCGAAACATCGCCACATTGTCCGAAGGCGTCATAGTCCAAAGGCAATATCCTCATAGCCTGAAGACACCATTCCATGGCCTGAGGATCTCTCAAAACTGTAAATCATCATTCAGTGGCGTCATAGTCCAGAGGAACCATCCTCATGGCACAAGGACACCATTCCATGGCCTGCGAATCCCTTACCATATTCATGGCCCAAGACGTCATGGTCTAACGACATCATCCTCATCGTCCGAAGACAACTTTCATGGTCCAAAGGGAATTTGCATCATGTTTAAGTTTTCACAATAACCTATATATATCCGCGTGCATCGTGCTTTAAGTTTTACAGGTAACTCAGAGGTAACCGTTCTACAAACAGGAGCAATCCTCGCTCCGGTTTCCGTTCACAACGTTCACATCCTTTGACTGCCCCAAACGTTACCGACGACCAGTAATTGACTACCTTTTACTCTATAACCATTCAAATATCTATCGTGTGATACAACCGTAATGACCAAATTTGCATTTATGACTCCACCTAAAATATTTTTTCCCTACGACACTATCCTACCCAAAAGAACCTTCTTGAAACATACAATCACTCTTATAACAACTCCATCGGTTTCGTTCTTCGTTGGATCCAGAACTACACACGGCCTGATTCCCGTAATATCAGGGATATGTAGGCAACTCAAGAACAAGGTTTTGGCCCCCATTTTATCCAAAATACATCATTCCTCACTCAATTTGGACAAAATTGGTCATCGTTTTCTTTACCCGAAAACTCTTTCATCATTCCCGGGTAAAGAGGGGCAGCTGTTGATACTCAATTTTGTCCTCATATTTTTAAATAAGTATATATACATTCAAAAGGTCATTTTTGCCTCATTACTTAGTTTACAATAATTATACAAGCACTTTCTTATAATTTTACGCAATTTTTAGTGCTTTAAAATTGATTTCTATGCATTTTAGTTACTTGATTATTTATCAATTACCCTTTCAAATTACTTTGTAATGACTTGATCATCCAAATTTATTATTTGCATCCATATATATATATATATATATATTATATATATATATATATATATATATATATATATATATTTCATAATATTTTACTTCAATTTATATAATTATATTTGTATTTTATGCTAATTATACAATTTTGCAATAATAGCCTATATTTTATAATTGAATTGCATTTGTCATTTATTTAAGGCCAAAATAAACTTTCACATTTTTATAATCTTCAAGTAGTGTTTAAAGTAGTCAGTTTCATAAATAGCATCTTTATATTTTTTTTATCCAACTATTTTACTAAAAATTATTTTCCTTTAATTACTTGTATTTAAAATATAGCCCAATTGATGCCAATTTTCTGACCACATTAGTGTCCCAAACACCGCAAAATCCCCGGCCCAATTTTCCCATCCCAAGCCAAATGACCCCTTTTAATTTTCAACCCGATTGGGACCCGTTCTCCAACCCGCCCTGCCTCTCGCTCAATCATGGCCGTTGATCTCAAAGGATCAATGGCCCACAGCCTCTCTCTCACTTTTAATTATCCCAACCCCACGAAACCTTACCCATTAGCCTTAACCCGCCGCCCCAAAACGGTCTCAACTCTCCTCTTCTCTCTTTTGAATAACCCTAGCCGCCTCTCCCTTAATTCCCTCTCCAAATCCTGTTGATAATGGGATTCCATCATTATTTGTTTACCATATCTATGTTTCTCCGCTACTAGTCACACGTTAATGGTGTTACTGAGGTATTTGTATAATTTTGGCAAATACCATCTCTATATCGGACGGGAATCAACTCAGTCTTAGAGATTTGGACAATATCTCGTCTATATACACGAAGAAAAGCCTGATTCATCATACCAGTTGGTCGATTTTGAGTTTTAAACCCTAACTAGGATTTGGAGTTTGATTTTTTCCCTTTCCGGTTACTTTATTGACTTGCATGTGAGATTTTACTCTTTTTTGTTCATGTTTACTAGATTTTTTTCTTTGTTTATTTGCCTGATTCTACCACTATATAAATCCCTCCCTAATTCTCTTTGAACAGACTCTAATCGCTTAACATCTACTATTATTCTCTCACTTTCACCTTCTATATTATTTCTGCTCTCTTGATGTGGCCAGCTGAAAACCAAGGCCACCAGAATCTTCTCTATTAACCTCCCTAGTGCGAGCACTGCTCGGGGCTCACTGAAGCTCTTGTGAACTCTGATGCACTAGGATCTCGATTATCACTATTGTCTTTCTTTTGCTATCACTACTGAGATTCTAAGTTACTCACTATTTTGCTCGTTTATCTTCGCAACTGGTTAGCATTCTCGACCCTTTACAGCCTTAATTATCACTCATCTACTTGTTCATGTACGTGTATTCTGCGTGAAAACACTGTTTGAACTTTTAGAAAAGCATGCCCTAAGTTTCTTTGTTATTTGTGAACTCCCAATATCGTATTGTTGTATGCTTTCTATAATTCTATTGTCTCAAATTATGTTTTACAATTCCATGTTCTCAAGTATCTATCTAGATAGGTTTCAACATGTGTAGTATACCTTCACTCTGTGTATTTGATTCAAGTGGTTTTGGCCTTCTTAGGTTTTGTCTGATTGGTCATACACATGTTGGCCTTAACGTCATGTCTTTTGCTTGTTATGATTTCACATTCATGCCTTGAATTCCTGGGATCTTTTTGTAGAAATTTCTTGCTCAAGAGTCTGCTTTAATGAATCTCTTCCTACTGAATCCTTTGGGAGTAATCTACTATTTCCTGCAAACTGATCCTTGACTCTCCCATGTTATAGCATTATCTTAATATATAGCCAAGCATGTTTGTCTGCGATTTGTAACTCTGATGATATTATTCCTTGACCTGTTAATCCTGCATTGTTAGCATTGCTTCTAGGATAAATACCAATGTGTAGTTTTCTTTCATGTGGGGTCGACTGGCATGAATCTTAATATTTGCTTGTCTTGCTAACCTATAATTGACATGTTCTTTTACCTACTATGAGTTATGTAGAGTCTTTGTGCTATAGTTAATGCCCATCATGTTAAGTTTCACGATCATTTAAGTAATAGGTTTGCCAAATTGTGCCCACTAGCATGTGGTTATGCTGTTTGCAACCACATTCTCATTAGGTTATCATGTTAAAATATTCATATAAAGATTGTGCTCTACCTGCTTCTTGATTATGTTAGACTATTAGCTAAAGAACTTTAGGTTGTTTTTTGGATCATGCTTTACTATGAAATCCTTTGAAATAGTTTGCTGCCCTATGATGCTCAACCTTGTCACTATCAAACTCTTTTTGTGGAATTACAAATATAATCTTGCCTAATAAGTGTCTTGTGTGCCTTTCCCTTTAGTATGTTCTTATTTATATATCTTGGCTAGACCTGTTGATGGTTGCAGCTATAAGAACTAAGTGTTTAAGTCATTTTATGAGTATTGTATCACTTGCATAGCTAAATTTGGCATCTGTTTGGGTAAGAAAGTTATTCATTGGGCCTGGAATTGGGCCACATGTGTTGTTGGACCTGGGGCACTGGATTCGGGTGCATTTTGATTGTCTTGTAAGCCCGTGTCTTGGGTCTGCTGTTTGTCCGGGGAGAAAGACTATTGAAGGCCTGGGGAGTACCCCTGGGTTACTTTTGTATTGTGCATGTAATTGCTTTAGTGGGCTTGTATTCCTTTCATCCTATGTTTTGTTATTTTCAAGAATTTATTATTTTATTCTTGGGCCTGTAATAATTTGTAAACAAAACAGATAGGGAAATTAGTAAAAGGGGATAGGGTACTTTGAATCTCACATGAATGGGTAGAAAACTTGCCTATATGATCTATTTGGTGTATTTGCTATTGGCCTTACATGCCTTTAGTTTCATGTGTAGAAAGCATGCCTATGTGTCACACGCACACAGTTCACTTAACTTGTCAAAACATGTTATTTCAAGTATTTGCTATACCTATTTTCATATCTACTACTATGCACATTTAGACAACATGCCTATAGGATGTAATAGCACATGCCTTACTAATCTAGATACCTTATGTGACTGATCGCGTGATTCTTTGCTTATGTGTGGAGGCTAACTTGAGCCTTTCATTGCTATTATGTGCAGTCCTACCTGTTTTTAACGTCGTCTAATTTTTATCTTTTTGAGCATCCTAAGTAAATCTAGAACCACCCAAATAGAGGTCTAAAGCCTCCTGGACCATAGGTATGGGACGAGTAGTGCATGCATAGGGTACGACCTAGAATTGAATTAGAACGCTTTTAGGTAAACAACTTCAACATAGTAATTGAGTAGCAGGAGATGATAGTCCATGCCCGTTGAATAATATGAGCAACTCCTACCTAAAGAAAGTTGTAAAGTATTATTTATGTTGCACGGGGTGATCCTTTGGAATAAAACACTTAGGAACCCCCTTTCCTTTATTCACTCTCACACCCCTTTTCTACCCTCGCAAGATATATGTGTGTTATGGACATTTGTGGGTCGAAGAGTTTTTCCAATTAAAGTGATAAATTTGAGTAGGGATTATTTTATTTACAGATGCGCCACTTGGAATTGATTTTTGGGTGTTCCAAGTTACCTTTTATTTGAATCCCTAGTCAAAGGAAGGTTTGACTCTGTTATTATTGGTCTGCAAAAATAATGTCCGGGTAAGGAATTCTGTTGACCGGGGAGAAGGTGTAAGGCATTCCCCGAGTCCCGTGGTTCTAGCACGATCGCTTTTATTGACTAAAATTGGCTTGAATTAATTTTTGGATAAACTGTGTTTTATTTGATTTTCATGTTTGCCTATGTCCCATTTGGTTGTTGATGACTTTATTAATTTCAAACTAGGATGAGTATCCCTGACCCTAGCTTACACTAACCAAGACGAGTATCCCCGACCTTAGTTTGTGCGTCGTACCCAAAAGTGAAGCCTAATCGAAGTTAATTAAATAAAATTTTTAATTACTTGAAAGAATTGAAACAAGACGTGTCCTTACGACCTTCTTATTTTATTTATGTCTTTGTTCCGAAGCGAGTCTACCCGACATCGGTTAAGACGAAATTATTTATCATAGTTAAGACGAATTACTATAGGGGTTAGATTATGGAAAAATAATTGTTCATCTTTATCGTAAAAGAAAATGCCTATTTGTAGCTTAATGGTGGTAAGACGATGTATAAAACTTAGTTAATATTGAACCTACTTATAACCTTATTCTTATTATTGTTGTTATTAATTAAAATCACGAAACAAATATAAAGCTGTATTTGTTCCTAAAATTTGCCTATCGCTTAAATTAATTCATTAGTGAAAACTATTTTTAATAATGATGCCTATTATTTAAAAGACTGACTCCAAAACTCATTTATTACTTTAAACTTGATAAAATTAAATTTTTCGGTAGCCTTGATGTTAAAGAAAGATAAATGGCTTGCAAACATAGTACAAAAAGTTGATGGTGACCTGGGGTATTCTTAAAACTGCTGCAAACCCAACTAGGACATGTAGCTAAAAATCATGCATTAAAGAACATGGATTCCTAGATATTTAACTGAGAAAAATGTGTGCATTAAGCTCAACCAAATAGAAGTTCAAAATAGTAACGACACATTAAGGCATACATTCATTGGTTCTCTCCTGTAGCCCAGCACACTCATTATATCATATACTATTTTCCAACTTCAACTCAACTTAAACAAGAAAAGAAGTATTACTATCAGTTATGTTTTTAGCACTAAGAGGCCTCGTAAGGTAACAAAACTCAAAAATGAAACCAAGGCAAAGAGAAAGCTTCTGGCAAAGAAAATGCTTATTCACCTTGGCTAAGCAACTTAGCAGAAGGTTTGTATTAGCTACGTATTTAAAGTGGAATTGAAGATTAAGCCAAATATTACAGTTTTACAAGCTTCAAACACGGGTAACATGCTAAACATTCAATTATTCTAGTAAAGTACATCAAGCATATCCAAAGAGCTGAACGGACCCATATCTTCAATTATTTGATAGAAAAATCTGCATTGCAAAGTTCAAGGGTTACCTGGGTCGCAGAATTATAAAAATACAGCATTAGAATGAGCAAGAATAGCAGCAGAAACAACAATAAAGACGCAGCAGCTCAGTGTTAAGATAACCCAGAGTACTCAACAAGGATGCTTGAAACTAGTAGCTAACAACTTCATGAATTTCCCAAGAGATCCTTCTATTTTTCTCAAGGGTTTTTGCACTCTAAGAAACACTCACTAAGCTCAGAATTTTCAGCTTACTATTTAGGTGTTCAACTGCTCTTTTTTTACTCTCAAAGTTGTATTCTTTTGCTCAGTGTGTAAGAAGTGTATTTTTTAGCGTAAAAGATTTCTAGAATGTGTAAAGATGAAATCCTCTTTATATAGGAGAAGAAAGGAATTTGGGACAGATTTGGTTTAGCCAAAAATCTATCTAAAATGATGGATTTTTGACCAAAAATCTATCCAAAACCAGAATCTTGGCCAATGAACAGCTTTTCTTACCAACTGTGGGTAGAATTTTGGAGTATTGTACTCCAAAACAGTCCTCAATAGTAAAAGGAACCAAACAAAGGCCCTACGCTCAAGATCAAGCATATCTACTCTTCAACTTTTAACAAAATCAGTACCAACCATGTGATTCAAACCAAACTAAGATAGAAGGAACACATAAGTAGACTCAACAACTGAACTAGAGTTAACTAAGAGAAACTCAGAACCTAATGACAAAAAAACAAATAAAAACAAGTATATTATCCAAACTAACTAATTATAATCATGAGCTTAGCATATCATTTACAAACTAATTATTTTATTAAATAACTATGGCTTAAATAAAACACTTAACTAAACAGAAACTCAAACACATTAATAACCAAATAACCCTAATAACCAAGAGCTAATCAAACTAATACGTGATTACACGAAACAACTACGATCATAGACAAAATAATAATGAATTTTATACTATAATAAAAACTATAATCAAACATTAGGAAACAACAAGAACAACCAAAATTTTTTTAAAAAAAATCACAATTATGAGGAAAAGATTAGGGGTTGGGTTTACCTAATTCTAGGGACATTCGAGGCTGAATCGAGCGACGAGACGATGCCGAGGATGCTAAGTGGTGGTTGTCCGACCCCGAGGCGCATGTTTCTTTTTGGCAAACGCTAAACTAATAGATTCCGGCGTCTTACCAAAAGGAAACAAGTGCCTTTGGTCGAAAAGAAACAAAAAAAAGATGGAGAAGCAGTAGCGGCGGGCAGTGGGGGTCGCCGGAATTCCGATCGCCGGAGTTTCGGGTTAATACCAATGCCAAATGATAGCCCTTGTCGAGCTATGTACTTCTAGGTAGGCGTTGGGTGAAGGGGTGGCTCAATATTCACGGATTTCACAAAAAAGTGCGGCTAAGGCTTTCCTAGATCTAAAATTCGTGGATTTTGAGAGAGTTTTGAAGGATTTTGTTTGAAGATATGGAAAGAGGAGGTTGAGAGGAACAAAGGTGAAATTTTTGGGGTGGTTTGGGGTGCTCCTCCGCTGGTGGCGAATGCCGGCGGGCGGAGCGGGGGGCTGGGTTAGAGAGGGTGAGAAGAGAAAGGAATTTTAGGCTTGGTAAATGGCCAAAAATCTGATTTTTGGGCCTTATATACCTATGAGGATATTTAATAAAGGCCATTGGATCAGAGTGAGATCAAGAGTTGTGATTTAAACTTGGTCACTTAACAAAACGACATAGTTTTGAGGCAAAACTACGTCATTTTGGACCCTTTCAGTGGCAGCCCTTGGTCTTGCACTCTTGGTCACTTTCAAATTTGGCCCAATTTATTTCTTAGTACTACTTATTAAACTAAATTTTACATAAATAAATAAATTAATTAAATAACTTATTCAAATGATCAATTAACTAGTTTAATTGACCTATTGAACATCTAGTTAATTTCTGAATGCACAAAGGAAGAAAGAATTATATTTATATTTGGTATTCTATGATAGGAAATATGCAATTAAAGACACAAAATTGATAAAAATAATTAAAATAATAAAACACTAATGAATGTAGGAGATGTTAAAATAGTGCAAAAATTAGGTGTTCACAGCTGCCCCTCTTTGCTCGAGAACCTGAAGAGTTTTCGTGCAAAGAAAAGTGAATGCCATAGCTAATTTTTGCTCACATATCACTCCAATGGAAGCATTTTTTTTAAAGGTGACCGAACCTTGCTTCCGAGGTTGCCTACATATCCTTGGCTATAAAGGAATCAGGTCAGTGTAGTTGTGGGAAATTTGGTAGCTGGGACTACCAGGCACTAGAGTTAAGACTGCTGCTGCTGTTGTTGTTGTTGTTACTGTTACTTACTGCTTACATCAAAAGAAAAAGAGAGAGAACTATATATGTCTGCAAACTAAAAGTTACAAAATTCCTATCTATATGCTTCTGGAGTCAAATCTTGATTCTTGACCTGGTCTCTTATGTTGACCTTAGATTGGATCTTGATGCTCTTTGAAGAAAATATTATGACTCAATTTCAGTTGCTTGCTTTCCTTATCTGAAATTGAGAAGATGAATCTTGAGAAGCTGTGTTGCTGACACATTGTCAAAGTTAACTTCAACTATCCCGTGATTGAAAGACTTCTTCCTTCTAATGATAACTGAAACTGCAAGCTTTAATTGTTATACCTGTGCTCTATGGCAGGGCCTGCAAAGCCATCAAAGACGAACAAAACAAACAAAATTTTCTGCCCCAGTTTGGCACTGAGAAACTTTTGTGAGTTATTGGGTAAAGCTGCAGATCAACTTATTTTATTTGAAAGATGCAAAAATGGTACTGAAGACTCCGAATCGAATATGCTTCTCTTAGGAGTAGAACTGACAAAGCTTAGACTAATAGGTGCATCTCCCATGGGTAGAATTGGAATGACTACGAGATTAAAGGACTCGAAACTAGGAATTGTGTCTCCTAGGATTAATGATTCATATTAGGAAGTGCGTCTCTTACTAGAATGAACATGGATGACTCAAGCTAGAAAATACGTCTCCTACGAGTGGGGTTGAAGGACTTGGACTAGGAAGTGCGTCTCCTAGGATTGATGGTTTAGATTAGGAAGTGCGTCTCCTATTAGAATGGCTCAAACTAGGAAGTGCGTCTCCTACGAATGAGGTTGAAAGGTTTGGACTAGGAAGTGCGTCTCCTAGGATTAATGGTTCATATTAGGAGGTGTGTCTCCTATTAGAATGGTTCAAACTAGGAAGTGCATCTCCTACGAATGAGGTTGAAGGGTTTGGACTAGGAAATGCGTCTCCTAGGATTAATGGTTCATATTAGGAAGTGCGTCTCCTATTGGAATGGCTCAAACTAGGAATTGCGTCTCCTACTAATGAGGTCAAAACACTTGGACTAGGAACTACGTCTCCTAGGACTGGTGGTTCAACTTAGGAAGTGCGTCTCCTAATGGAATAATTCAAACTAGGAAGTGCGTCGCCTACGAGTGAGGTTGAAAGGCTTGGACTAGGAAGTGCGTCTCCTAAGATTGATGGTTCAGATTACGAAGTGCGTCTCCTAATGAAATGACTCAAACTAGGAAGTGTGTCTCCTACGAGTGAGGTTAAGGGCTTCGACTAGGAAATGCGTCTCCTAGGATTAGTAGTTCAGATTAGGAAGTGTGTCTCCTGTGAATGAGGTTGCAAGACTTGTACCAAGAAGTGCGTCTCCTAAGATTTGGTGGTTTACATTAGGAAGTGTGTCGCCTAATGGAATGACTCAAACTAGGAAGTGTGTCTCCTACGAGTGATGTTTAAGGGCTTCGACTAGGAAATGCGTCTCCTAGGATTGGTGGTTCAAATTAGGAAGTGCGTCTCCTATTGGAATGAGTCAAACTAGGAAGTGCGTCTCCTACGAGTGAGGTTGAAAGTCTTGGACTAGGAAAAGCGTCTCCTAGGATTGATGGTTCAGAGTTGGAAGTGCGTCTCCTATTGGGATGACTCAAACTAGGAAGTGCGTCTCCTACGAGTGAGGTTGAAAGGCTTGGACTAGGAAGTGCGTCTCCTAGGATTGATGGCTTGGATTAGGAGTGCGTCTCCTGTGAATGAGGTTGCCAGACTTGTACTAGGAAGTGCATCTTCTAGGATTTGATGGTTTAAATTAGGAAGTGCGTCTCCTATTGGAATCACTCAAACTAGGAAGTGCATCTCCTACAAATAAGGTTAAAGGACTTGGAGGGAATGTAACCAGGTGTTGGCGCCCTGTATCAATGAGAAATAATGTAACCAGGTATTGGCGCCCTGTATCACTAAGAAGGAATACAATCAAGGGTTGGCGCCCAAACTAGGAAGTGCGTCTCCTACGAGTGAGGTTGAAAGACTTGGAGGGAATGTAACCAGGGGTTGGTGCCCTGTATCACTGAGAAAGAATGTAACCAGGGGTTGGCGCCCTGTATCACTAAGAAGAAATGTAACCAGGGGTTGGCGCCCTGTATTAGTGAGAAGGAATGTAACCAGGGGTTGGCACCCTGTATTACTGAGATAGAATATGACCAGGGATTGGAACCATGTATCACTAAGAGAATGTAACCAAGGGATGACGCCTTGTATCACTTAGAGAGAAAGTAACCAGGGGATAGGACGCCTTGTATGGAAATAGAACCTCGCTAAAGATTGTTGTACCTTATATTGGAAAATACAGCTAGGGATTGGTGTACCCTATACTAAACATGCGACTAGGGAGTGGTGTGCCCTATGTCAAAATGGGACCTCAACTAAGGACTGATGTACCTTATGCTGGAAAATGCAGTGGATAATGATGTGATTATAGGCATATCTAGAAAGAACAAGCAGACTTTGAAGAATTTGCCTTTGGTGATATTCGTCCTTTGAGAACTTCAATTCTACACTACTTTGTTTCCTGCTTCAAACAAAGAAAGATTTGTGAGTTCAACAATGGTGGTCGGTTTGTGGACTTGATTGCCTTGAGCAGTTTGAATATGTGGCCACCTCGTTGTTAGAGAACTGATTTTCAAGTAATGGTACCAAACAGCTAGGAGGCACTATACCGTGTTCTGGAAACTTTGGCTTTCTAATGTCGCCTTCGATCGTTTCGTAACCTGATGTCTAAGGTGTTGTTGAACCTTTTCTATAAAGCAAGTCTTCTCTTTGGCGATTTTTTCCTTTAGAAATCAAACTTGATTATTATTCACCCGATATCAGTTTGTGTCTGTTGTGCTATCAGCTTTGCCCATGAAGGAAGTCTTGCTTAGCAACCTTTTCTATTTTTTCGAAACACTTTGTTCGGCTTATCAGAGGAAATCATAGTTGGATTTGTGCCTTTGTCAATGCCGTGTATGCCCCCACGTCCTTTATTTTGCATTTTCAGGAAACGATGACCAATTTTGTTGCCCTTTCTTTATTGGCTTCTAAGCAGATAGACCAGCAAAGTTTTGGAACTTCCGTCTCAATGTACCCTCAAATCTTGTTTAACTTCAACAAACTTATTGTGTGTGTTGCTTGCTGGGTATATCCTCTTGATGTGCTAGGATAGACAGTTAGAAAGCTGGTAACAGATTTTGAAATCATTTCTTGTTTTTTTTAACCAAGACTGATTCAAAATAATTATACAAATGGACACAATGACGCAATGTAAGAATGAGAAGGAATAGTATTTAACTGAAAACGCCACTTCAGGGGGAAGGAAAGGAAAAAGGGGCTCCTTTGAAT
Organism: Nicotiana attenuata; assembly: GCF_001879085.1. NCBI lineage: Eukaryota > Viridiplantae > Streptophyta > Magnoliopsida > Solanales > Solanaceae > Nicotiana > Nicotiana attenuata. Next base: position 148,055 of record NW_017672668.1, read on the forward strand.
ATGGTAGCCAACTTTAATGATCATGACATGCATTTTGGATTGAGCAGCCGAATCTATCCAACCAATCTACCATTTCTTCTTGTTGTTCCTTTTGTTCTTTGAAGTTGGCCTCTTTATGCCAATCATTTGCATCAAATCACAGCTCACCTTCGACCAGTAGTGCCCCGAATGGTTTTCACCAACTGGCCTCTCTCATTTATTTATCTCTACTTACCATCGCCTAACAGTGCCCATGAGGATTTTCACCAATAAGACTCTCTCATTTCCATTCTTTATCTCTTCATTGTTTTTGCCTTTTTGTGCGAGCAACTTGACATTGTTCTACGTTGTGTGACAATTGTTGCTTACTGCGTGTTTCCCTTGGCATTCTTAAGACTATTTGGAAGGTCTTTATTTGGAAGGCTTTTGGAGAGGGTTAGAAAGAAAGGGTCACATTAAGGCTCAAAAATAGACTCAAGATGATAGGGCTGTATATTTACAACTCTTGGAATCGACTCTTCATAAAAACATGAAAAAAATTTTTGACCCAGTTTCAGATACTGGGGAATTTTTATTTTTGATTTGGTTAGACTGAACCCTAGTGTAGAGCTGCCTACGTATCCTTTAAAGGAATCAAGTCAAACGTAGTTCAAACTAACATGAAAGATTTCTTTTCATTTTTCTCTTTTCTTTTTCTTCTCTTTTTTAAACGCAAATTGTTCTAGCTCCTATTTTCTGGTGGCATGGATCTTCGATTCTTTTTTTTGGACTCTATACTTGATTCCAAAAGAAGGGGATCAAAGAAAAATAAAACAGGCTCAGAATGGGTAACGAAGAGTATAAAGAGTTTGGGTAGCAGAAAAAGGGCCTCCTAGCCTCAAGAATGTCAAGCATACTATATCTTCTCAGGGTCGGTATTGATAGACATGACTGTCTTCTTGGTTTTGCCTTGATGTGAAATGATGCACTTCAGTACCAACTATCCATTTTAAATTCCCCAGAATGCACCTTCTTTGGAGATTCGAGTCATCTTCCCTGATATGGTTAGATTATGGTAGGCCGTGGCCAAAACACTTTCACTGATTAGTCTAGCCAAACTTCAAAACTTTAATTATCCTTAAGCCAGTATTCATGATAGGTTTGGGATAAACAACTTTAACCTCTACGAATATGACTGCTTTGGATCCATGTGATCTTGACAGGGGATTATCATCAAAGTTTTTCAACCTTTTACTTGTCCTCCACGTATTTTTCCTCAATTCAATTCAAGATTGGACAAGCTTTCTAAAATCTAGCCGAAAACTCTGCATGCATGTCGTGTCACTAAAATTGGCGTGAAAAGAAATATATATGCAAGAATAACTAAACACAATGGATTAAAATGACACAAAGAAGAGAAGAAAAAAAATTGTATTTCATTGATAAAAGGATAGAGAGGTTTGATGACAGGACAAATAAACAACATCTGGATCATAACCTCGAAATAATCTGGATGATAGAAATTATGACAAAATAAGTTACCAAGACTCCTTCCCGGCAAGGAAGGGAGTGACTTTCCAATTATCAAGCTCAACATCTTAGCTACGAATTTGCACACCAGCATCAAGAAGGAACTTCGACAATTTTGATTGCCTTCCATCTAGTGGACCTGTTCTTGACATTTTTCACCAAACCGACCCCTATTATTTGTCATTGTAAATCATCCGAACATTGTATGCTTTGTCATGACGTTTAGGGTGCCATTATCTTGGACCACGAGCATCCCTTCTTGAATCATCATTTCTATTTCCTTTTTCAAAGCCCGACAATCCTCAGTGCTATGTCCCTGGACATTAGAATGGTACACGCACTGTACATCAGGGTTAAAACCATTTGCATATGGATCAGGAACATACCTTGAAGCGGCTCAATCATGCCACAACGTTTCAACCTTTCAAACAAACTTGTGTAGGATTCTACAATTGGCGTAAAAGTGTCCCTCTGCTTATGCTCCCTTTCATAATCTTGGTTTGGACGAGCGTTGTAGAGTGATTGAGATTTTTGATGTCACGGATGAAGGTATGTTAAAGTTGGGGCCCACATATGTTGGCAATTGGATGGTTTGGCATAAGACTGAGTTGCATACTGTGGAGCAACTGAGTATCGTGGATTCTGGTGTTGAGATACTCCTTTTTGGCCTCTTTTTTGCCCGTGATGCCATCATGGCCTCCTCATCTTTCTTCTTTTGGTTAACACGGCTATTCGACCTATTCTGGATTTCTTTGGTGGCTGCTTTGAGATCCGCTTGACTTATAATTCGGCCAGTATTTAGGCCATTCTCGACCATTTCTCCTATCTTGATTGCAGCAGCAAAAGGTCTGCCCATTGCAGCCATCATATTTTGAAAATAATCAGGATCCTAAGCCTGAAGGAAGATAGTAATTAACTCATGGTTATCCACGGGTGGTTTAACTCTAGATGCTTGCTCTCTTCACCTAATGGCATGCTCCCTGAAGCTTTCAGTCAGCTTTTTCTTCATATTGGACAGGGAATTGCGATCTGGCGCAATATCAATGTTGTACTGAAATTGTTTAACGAAGTTCTGGGCCATGTCGTCCCAAACATGCCAGTGAGAGATATCTTGGTCAACGAACCATTCAGAGGCTACCTCTACCAGACTCTCCCCAAAATAAGCCATCAGTAACTCTTCTTTTCCTCCTGCACCCCTCAGCCGGTTGCAATACCTTTTCAAGTGGGCGATAAGGTCGCTGTGTCCATCATATTTCTGAAATTTTGGTGTCTTGAACCCTGGGGGTAAATGGATGTGAGGAAACATGCACAGATCACTGAATGAGACACTTTTGTGACCACCTAGTCCTTGTATGTTCTTTATGTTCTACTCAAGACTTTTCATTTTCCTGACCATCTCATCTGGCTCTTCTTTCATTACAGCCTTTTACTTTTCTGCAGGTAACTCATACTGTGGGGTTTGATTATGTGGAGTCGTACCCTTAAAAGCCATATCTGGAGAGTAGTTAGTATCTGCCATCATAAACATGAGATAGTGGCTCGATGTTTATGTAACGACCCGACCGGTTATTTTGAGCTCTAGCGCGTAGTTCAGCAATTTGAGGCCATGAGCAGCTTCATTTCAGGTATTATGACTTGTACGCGTGGTCGAAATTGAATTTCGGGAAGTTCGGAGTGGATTTGGAAAGAGAATTCTCATTTCGGAAGCATTAAGTTGAAAGAATTGACTAGGATTGAATCTTTGAGTAAACGACATCGAAATCGGGATTCGAAGGTTCCAGCAGGTGCGTATGGTGACTTTGGACTTGGTCGTATGCCCGGATCGGGTTTTAGATAACCCGGGAGCATTTTGGCGCCTATTATGGAAGTTAGCATTTTGGAAAAAATCTCATAAGTTTGGGTTGAAGTGCATCTCAGTGTTATCGATGTCCGTTCGGGATTCCGAGCCTGGGAGTAGCTTCGTATGGTGATTCTGGTGTTGGGAGCTTGATCGGAAGTGAATTCGGAGGTCCGTGGGTCATTTTGGAGTCATTTGGCTAAAGATAGAAATTTGAAGGTTTTTGAGAAGTTTGACCGGAAGTGGACTTTTTGATATCGGGGTCGGAATCCGATTCGAAAGTTGCAGTAGGTTCGTAATGTTGAATATGACTTGTGTGCTAAATTTGAGGTCAATCGGACGTGATTTGATAGGTTTCGGCATCAGATGTGGAAGTTAGAAGTTCAATAGTTCATTAGGCTTTAATCGATGCGCAATTAGTATTTTTGATGTTATTTGGTATCATATGAGGCCTCGATAAGGTCCGTGTTATGTTATGGAGCTGGTTGGTGTGATTGGAACGGGTCCCGGGGGCCTCGGGTGTGTTTCGGGTTGTATCGCGCTCTTATTTGATGTTTCAACATCATTTCTTTGGACATAAAGGGTACCATATTAAGCACATGAGCTCCAAATTGAGTTTTTATTGAACAGTTAGATCCGTATCGTAATTACGGAGCCATAGCAAAAAGAATCATCTAATTTGGACATCGTATGAGGGAGTTATGCTCATTTCAGTGTCAGAAAAAATTACTGGTTTCTGGTGAGAAGATTTGTTCTACGCGAACGCGGGAGGGGTTCCACGAACGCGAAGAAGGATTTCTGGGTTGACCGGTCAATGCGAAAAATTTCCCTTCGCGAACGCAAAGGCGGTGAAGAAAAATTGCCTGGACAGTGTTTTAAACCGAGAATTTTAGTATTTTGGGCATATCTTGAGTTCTAGAGCTCCGTTTGAGGTGATTTTCGCGGTGTTGTTCTCATCTCAACAAGGAAGTAAATATATGACCTTTATTTTGATGTTTCTCCATAATTATTTCTGTTGGTTTCTATTTTTATCCGTGTTTGAATTGTAAAAATTGGGATTTTGAGCCCCAAAGTTGAAAAATGGTAAATCCTTGATTTGAGGGTCGATTCATGGACGAAATTGGTTGAATTTCTGGATATAGACCAAATGAGTTATGGGTAATATTTATTTTCAATAATTTTCGGAATCCGGGCTCGTGGTTTCGAGGGTGATTTTTATCGACTTTTCGAGCGGAGTTGGGAATTTATATAAATTGAATTGTTATGAGTGTTTGAGCATATATTAATGGGTTTACATAATTGTTGGCTAGTTTTGGATCATTGTGCATCGATTTGAGTCTTCGGAAGGGCGTGGAATGGCTGTTTTGGAACTTCGGAGAGAGGTGAGACTCCTTTCTAACCTTGTAAGAGGGAATTGTCACCATAGGTGAGTTAATTGGTTATGTGTTACTATTTATGGGGGCTACGTATGCACGAGGTGACGAGAGTCCGTGTGTAGGTACTATTATATTATTGTACGGGTAGTCTAGGACCTAAAAGCATGTTGTACCTGGAAATATTTGTAATCTTATTGACGGTTTGAATTGCTTAAATCACATCGGATTAGTAAGTGAACTTCTAAAAGATTGAACTTCATTTTCTTGAATTGTTAAAAGAGAATTGAATTTTCCTTGGATAGTTGTTCCCTGATAAAGTCTTGATTAACTGTTCGAATATGTGATTCTATGTGTACCCGCGTCGCATGTATGATTTGCGAGCAGGGTGTGTGTTTATTTATGTTGACCGCGTCGCATGTATGATTCGCGAGCGGGATAATAGATGCATCTATGGTTCGCGCCATTCGACCCTCTGGCAGTGCACAGTTTAAATATTATTGGATCGGGCCGTACATCCTCGGCATGATTTGCGCATGTTTGTATTGCTTGCCTTGGAACTTATTGAAGTCGTTATTGCCTCTTCCCGGCTTAAGAATATATGTATAAATGATGAAAAGGAAATTTGGAAATTTCTATAAAAGAAAGAATTGTTTACTTGCTTCAACCTATCGAACTACAATCATGTCTATAAAAATCCACGATTTAATATATTATTCATATAACATTATTGGACGACTAGTAAGTGTCAAAGTCAACCTCTCGTCTCTACTTCTTCGAGATTAGACGGGATACTCATTGGGTACACGTTGTTTTCGTACTCATACTACACTTCTGTGCATTTTTTTGCACAGGCACATGCATCTCTAGTGGCCTAGTGGGTGTAGCAGCATGGTTGATACGGAGACTTAGGTGAGCTGCACTTCCCGTGATGACCCGCAGCCAGCAAGTCTCTTTCAGATTACTGTATTTATTTTCCGTCCAACATTGTATTCTGGATGGTTGTTCTATTACATTATTTCTTAGAAATTGCTCATGCACTTGTGACATCGGGTTCTGGAATGTCTATGGGTTTATTCAGAAATTTTAAACGTCGTTAAATGTTTCATTATCTATTCAGCGGAATTTACTATGTATTGTTTAAACGTATAAAAGAAGTGATTTCGGAAATATTTAAAACGAGAATTTAATTAAGTATTTTGGTTGGCTTGCCTGATAGCGGTGTCCGGCGCCATCACGACCCTTAGTGGATTTTGGGTCGTGACAACATGGTATTTGAGCACTAGGTTCCCTTAGGTCTCACGAGTCATGAGCAAGTCTAGTAGAGTCTCGCGGATCGGTACGGAGACGTCTGTACTTATCTTCGGGAGGCTACAGGGCTGTTAGGAGTACTTCCCTTCTTGATTCCTCATCGTGCGATTTGATTCCTTGAGGCTTATGCCCTTGTTTCCTTCCTACTCAATCTTACGCGACGCAAATCGCTGGTTATGAATCCAGAATTGAAGGATTGTAATGGTACTACGAACGTGGTGCGGGGGGTTTCTTCCTGCAGGGTTGTTTGAGCTATTATCGTCTCCTTGTGGAAGGATATTCTGTCGTTTCAGCTCAGTAGCGGTACTTCTAAGAGCTCTGAGGCTAGGCACAAGTTGCCATGATGCTTATGAACGATTGTTCCGCAGTATTGATATGATGGCAGGATGTATGCCTACATGTCGGGGCAGTGAATGACTTGAAAGGAGGTTTACTCCGTGCATGATCTAGAGATTCGGTATTTTATTCCCGGTAGGGGAAAAGCAATCGGGCTAAGAATGTTCAGAGTTGGGTTGATGGGGTAATAAGGCTTGGTATTGGCAAGCGTGATGGAATTTTCATCTGTGTTGAGGTGTCATTATATCTGCTGAATGTACTAAGTTCACCGGTGTTATGATCTTCTACAATTCGCCTTTAAAGTAGGATATTGTGAGACAGTATTGAAGAAGTGACTGTCAGAGATCGTGGGGTGCGGTGATTCAGGGTGGAATCGGTGTTTCTAATGTCAACGGCGGGAAAGACGATCCTCAGTAAGGTGTAAAGTTAATAGCGGTCTGTTGGTTCAGATGCTATTGAGATGGGTTTTGATCTAAGGCATCAGCGGGGTAGCAAAGAATGAGGAAGGACATGTGGGAAGCGTCAAGCGATGGTTAAAATTTCTAGAAGTCCAGGCATAAAAAGCGAAGGTCGAGTAGTCGACTAAAGTGGGTGAGTTTCGCCAAAGTGGGAGAGTGGCGGAGCTGCATATGGGCTTTTGGTAGGAGGACCACACACCTTAAGCACAGTTTGGAGTGATTTGGGAATTTAAGTGATTGGTGATTTGGGCCTACGGATTAATTTGAAGTATACGCTATTATGCGGCAGGAGATTTGAGATAACGGAAAGGAGCTGCTTGGAATGAAGAAGGATACAACCTAACTTTGAATTGGAAGGATGTTGCCGCGCATTTAATTGATGTCCACGAGGGGTGAATGGACTTGTGAAGCTAGAGAGTGAGCTCGGGCTCATGTGGGTTATTCCCTGTGAGCATGTTAGCGGTCTCGTGGTTGGCGAAGCTTCTACGAAGAATTCTAATGGTTATACCGCAAAGATATCGGTCGTGCGAATGTGGTTGATGATTCAGAGTATAAAAAGGGGTTTTTACAGAAAGATTCCGAGAATTTTTGCAGCCGATTGCGCATGACCATGTCAATAAGAGATAAGGAATCCTGGTGAATTTCAGAGTTGTGTAATAGTGGCTTCAAGCTAAGTAGGAGAGTCCCACCGCCTACGAATGGGTCGTATGGTTATCTTCTTATGAGGTTTCGGGAAATCGGCGTATTGGTAAGTTATTTCGGCTAAGGGAAAAGAACGTAAGTGGTATCTGAATAAAGGAATAGGCAAAGAGGTGCTATAGTTGGCCTTATTGGCTCATGTTCAGATTTGGGGAAGGATTCAAGATTTATGCCTTGTATAGATGCGGGTTTCAAGGAAAATGACTCGGCCAGGTGCTTCATCGAGAAGGTATTCGTATGCTAGAAGATTCATGGAGTTGATTATATTCGGGGCCAAGTCAAAGCGGGTGGCTCTCAACAACGGTCCTAGTAGATCCAAAAGGGTAAATTATAGTGCCTAATGATTTCGAGCCTATAGGTACATTTAAGAATCAAGCTTTGTAGCAGCTTATGAGAAGGTGCCCAGAATGTTCTATGATTTTTTGACCTGCAGTGTAGCAATTGGGAGGTATGAAATGGTTCGTGGGATTTGAGATAGTATGGTCTCGTGATTCACGGTCACTCAGGATGAGTGTGGATGGAGTGTGTTATGTGTTGAATGGAGTTATTATTTCTAAGGCAATCAAGGATAAATTGGAAGAAGATAGACTGGTTAGCCATAGTTGAATTGGCGTATTGGTGGTAGTAATCAGTTCCTTCAGCAAATTATGCAAGTGATTTGTGGCGGTATGTGCGAGGCCTGTTGGCCGCCGTAATTGATGTTATTCAGGAGTATTCTACTGTTATGACATGTTACGTGTAGGCGGATCCTGGAAGGGCTATGGTGGTTTAGACCACTACTTAGAGATTTGCATATTCTGCGGTTATGAGAATTCACCTGCGTGTGGCGATGGTTCTCCTTAAATGAGTTAAGTGAAGGATTTTTATATGATGAAGCGTCAATCTATTAGTGGTTCCGGAGTTATGACGGAAATCGTGTTTTATTGAATATTGGCATGTTGGGTGCAGTGAGCGGTATGGAATTTGAAGTAAGGATCAAGGTTGCAGTTCAGTGTTAACAAGGATGTTGCGAGCTCGGATGAGCAGCGAAGTAGTTTCGATGTTTAAAGTAAGTTGGTATTGCCTTCAGCGTCACCTGAGATTGGTGTTTTGTGAAGAAGGCTTTGCATCCTGGTTAAGGATTCTTGATCGCTTTTAGCATTAGTGCGGCCGATGGTTTGGATGTACAGACCTGTTATCTGTTGTGGAAGGTTGTGGGAGCGTGCCCCACGGGAAGGTTGTATAAGTGTGGCATGTAGTCACTTGATTGGTTGAAGAGTTAAACCAAGTATGAAGATTGTGGTGATATCGTTGATTTGGGAATTGATGCCTGGAGGGCACTTGAATTATTGAGTTGTGGACGGTCGATGAATTCAAATGTGAATATGGGCTCTATATCAGGCCAGATGTGTTCATTTCAGTAATGTGCTCCTTATGGAAGAGCAGTCAGGGTGTTATTTCGTCGCCAGTTATTTCATGTAATGATATATTGCGCCATGCGAGTTGTGAGACAACTTGGTGAATTGCTTATGTGTTGAGGTTCCGCGTAGAGATGATTGTTATATGAGCAAAATGGCTCTTGAGATTCAGATCGTATATCGCACCTCAGTTGTGCTCGAGTTTTGTAGCTTATGGCGCTATATGTCCCCTCAGGGATGGTATTATGCACTTAGCCTGCTTGTGACCGATATTCGGTATTTTCTTGTAATGAGCAATCTAGCTCGGTGGGTAACTCCCTATGCGAATTTTATGTTGTTTGGATCGGGGTGCGCGCCGCAACAATATGATGTTGAGTACAGTTCTCAATAGCTGTTTTTACGCGTTTATTTCCTATCTTCCTGATGAAAACTCCTATTTGTTGTGTGCTCGCGTCGCATGTATGATTCGCGAGTGGGGTGTTTGTTTAATTATGTTGACCGCGTCGCACGTATGATTCGCGAGCGGGGTAATTGGATTGCCTTTCCAGAGTTCGTTTTCCTTTTGTATCGCGTTCGAATTGGCAGCCTGTTGGCACATGGTGGCATCATATGAGACTTTCGATCATGTCCGGGGTGGCTTAGTGCCCGAGCAGTTCGTACTGGGTAAGACGAGATCATCGGATTAAAGATCAGTGCAATCTGATTATATGAAGTATATTAAGGAGCAAAGACCATTATTTGGTTCAAAATGAGGCGAGTGTTCTTGTCAGGAGTATAGACCCAATGATTTGTTGATTCGGCAGTCGGTTATGAATTTCAACACATCTCTTCCGTCGTGGCGGTATTGTAAGAGTTAGAGCAAGACCTATGTAGGGCATGAGGTGCAATGGGAGCATCAGATTCATGGAATTTCGATTTATTGGATCAAAGAATGCTATTGTGGTCCTGTGAGTAAAGTGGTGCAAGTTGTGAATTCAGCTAAGGTACGCGGTCATGTTTTGGTGCTGCGTGTAGCTACTGATACGGTGAGCATATGTTGGAACAGGTCTGGCAAAGAATTCCAGATGTTGGAATTGGCTCTAAGGCTTAATTGCTTAACTGAAAAAGGATATCTTCAGATTGATCAAGCTAGGGTGCCCAGTTGAGTTGTGGTAGCACGGGTAGGTACTCGAGGTGTTAAACAGTAATTTCAGACAACCCCAGCACAGTTCTTAGCACGTTCGAGGAAGAACGTATGTTTAAGTGGGAGAGAATGAACGACCCGATCGGTCGTTTTGAGCTCTAGCGCGCCGTTCAGCAGTTTGAGGCCATGAGTAGCTTCATTTCAGGTATTATGACTTGTACGCGTGGTCGGAATTGAATTTCAGGAAGTTCGTAGTGGATTTGGAAAGAGAATTCTCATTTCGGAAGCGTTAAGTTGAAAGAATTGACTAGGATTGGATTTTTGAGTAAACGACATCGAAATCAGGATTCGAAGGTTCTAGCAGGTTCGTATGATGACTTCGGACTTGGGCGTATGCCCGGATCGGGTTTTAGATAACCCGAGAGCGTTTTGGCGCCTATTGTGGAAGTTAGAATTTTGGAAGAAATCTCATAAGTTTGGGTTGAAGTGCATTTCAGTGTTATCGATGTCAGTTCGGAATTTCGAGCCTGGGAGTAGCTCCGTATGGTGATTCTGATGTTGGGAGCGCGATCGGAAGTGACTTCGGAGGTCCGTGGGTCATTTTGGAGTCATTTGGCTAAAGATAGAAATTTGAAGGTTTTTGAGAAGTTTGACCAGAAGTGGACTTTTTGATATCGGGGTCGGAATCCGATTCCGAAAGTTGGAGTAGGTCCGTAATTTTGAATATGACATGTGTGCAAAATTTGAGGTCAATCGGACGTGATTTGATAAGTTTCGGCATCGGATGTGGAAGTTAGAAGTTCAATAGTTCATCAGGCTTGAATCGATGCGCAATTAGTAGTTTTGATGTTATTTGGTATGATTTGAGGCCTCGACAAGGTCTGTGTTATGGTATGGAGCTAGTTGGTGTGATTGGAACGGGTCCCAGGGGCTTCGGGTGTGTTTCGGGTTGTATCGCGCTCTTATTTGATGTTTCAACATCGTTTCTTTGGACATAAAGGGTACCATATTAAGCACATGAGCTCCAAATTGAGTTTTTATGGAACAGTTAGATTCGTATTGTAATTACGGAGCCATAGCAAAAAGAATCGTCGAATTTGGACATCGTATGAGGGAGTTATGCTCATTTCCGTGTCGGGAAAATTGCTGGTTCTGGTGTGAAGATTTGTTCTTCGCGAACGCGAGAGTGGTCCGGCGAACGCGAGGTAGGATTTCTGGGTTGACCGGTCAACCGAAAAATTGCCCTTCGCGAACGCTAAGATCTCCCGCGAAGGCGATGTAGAAAAATCGCCTGGACAGTGTTTTAAACCGAGAATTTTAGTATTTTGGGCATATCTTGAGTTCTAGAGCTCCGTTTGAGGTGATTTTCGCGGTGTTGTTCTCATCTCAACAAGGAAGTAAATATATGACCTTTATTTTGATGTTTATCCATGATAATTTCTGTTGGTTTCTATTTTTATCCGTGTTTGAATTGTAGAAATTGGGATTTTGAGCCACAAAGTTGAAAAATGGTAAATCCTTGATTTGAGGGTCGATTCATGGACGAAATTGGTTGAATTTCTGGATATAGACCAAATGAGTTATGGGTAATATTTATTTTCAATAAATTTTCGGAATTCGGGCTCGTGGGTTCGAGGGTGATTTTTATCGACTTTTCGAGCGGAGTTGGGAATTGATATAAATTGAATTGTCATGAGTGTTTGAGCATATATTAATGGGTTTACATAATTTTTGGCTAGTTTTGGATCATTGTGCATCGATTTGAGGCTTCGGAAGGGCGTGGAATGCTGGTTTTGGAACTTCGGAGCGAGGTGAGTCTCCTTTCTAACCTTGTAAGAGGGAATTGTCCCCATAGATGAGTTAATTGGTTATGTGTTCCTATTTGTGGGGGCTACGTACGCACGAGGTGACGAGAGTCCATGCGTAGCTACTATTATGTTATTGTACGGGTAGTCTAGGACCCAAAAGCATGTTGTACCTGGAAATATTTGTAATCTTATTGACGGTTGAATTGCTTAAATCACATCGGATTAGTAAGTGAACTTCTAAAAGATTGAACTTCATTTTCTTGAATTGTTAAAAGAGAATGGGATTTTCCTTGGATAGTTATTCCCTGATAAAGTCTTGATTAACTGTTCGAATATGTGATTCTATGTGTACCTGCGTCACATGTATGATTCACGAGCAGGGTGTGTGTTTATTTATGTTGACCGCGTCACATGTATGATTCGCGAGCGGGGTAATAGCTGCATCTATGGTTCGCGCCATTCGACCCTCTGGCAGTGCACAGTTTAAATATTGTTGGATCGGGCCGTGCATCCTCGGCATGATTTGCGCATGCTTGTATTGCTTGCCTTGGAACTTATTGAAGTCGTTATTGCCTCTTACCGGCTTAAGAATATATGTATAAATGATGAAAAGGAAATTTGGAAATTTCTATAAAAGAAAGAATTGTTTACTTGCTTCAACCTATTGAACTACAATCATGTCTATAAAAATTCATGATTTAATATATTATTGATATAACATTATTGGACCACTAGTAAGTGTCAAAGTCGACCTCTCGTCTCTACTTTTTCGAGATTAGACGGGATACTCATTGGGTACTCGTTGTTTTCGTACTCATACTACACTTCTGTACATTTTTTTGCACAGGCACATGCATCACTAGTGGCCTAGTGGGCGTAGCAGCATGGTTGATACGGAGACTTAGGTGAGCTGCACTTCCTGAGACGACCCGCAGCCAGCAAGTCTCTTTCAGATTACTGTATTTATTTTCCGTCCGACATTGTATTCTGGATGGTTGTTGTATTACATTATTTCTTAGAAATTGCTCACGCACTTGTGACACTGGGTTCTGGAATGTCTATGGGTTTATTCAGAAATTTTAAACGTTGTTAAATGTTTCATTATCTATCCAGCGGAATTTACTATGTATTGTTTAAACATATAAAAGAAGTGATTACGGAAATATTTAAAACGAGAATTTAATTAAGTATTTTGGTTGGCTTGCCTGACATCGGTATCCGGCGCCATCACGACCCTTAGTGGATTTTGGGTCGTGACAGTTTGGCCTCATCACATGATTTGATGGGGGGATTGTATTCGCTGGTACACCAGACATGACGAGAGGTATGTTCCTAACCGGTGTTGCAGGAGGCTGCACATTAGAAATACCAGGGCCGGTATGGAAGCTATAGTTTGGCACATAACCTGGTGGTAGAATGTGATCGCTCGTTGCAGGGAGCGGTGGTTGAGTAGCCTGGGGTATGGTGAAAGTTCCCTCAGAGGGACCCTGAGGCGGAGGCTGACCAGAGACCCAAGTCTGATACACATCACGCAGTTGATGTTTCAATATTCTTACTTCCTCTGACTCTTGCTCAACCGATTGACCCAGAGGGTCGTCAGTGACCAACTCAATTTCATCATTGTTAGCCATCGCTACCTTCCCTTTAGATCTGGTAAAGTAATGATGTGTTGCCAGTTTCACCACAAACCAACCACCTTAAGCTTACTATATAAGAGGCAACAAACGTGTTAGGGTTAAGCATTTTATAAATACGAATCACACGTAAATATGCTATGATCCTAACATTATCACCGTCTCTAACATGCTTTTGGAAGGCTTCATGTTTCATTCCGCCTTATAAGGTTGCTGCTTATTGACACTCTTATTTATTCTTCCCTTTTTTTTGTTTTGTTTTTTTTTTTTTTGTTTTTTGTTTTATTTTTTTACACCTTGCCTTATTTTAGAGCCGTTGAAAAATATTTCGACCGAACCTTTTGGGGGTTGCCTACATATCATGTCGCCAAATGAATCAGATCATTACGTAGTTCAGGGTATCAGGAATAAATAAATAGACTAAACTTTTTATGTTTTTTGCTTATATACAAATTAGACCACGAAAGCTCCTAACAAGGAAAATATTTTTAGATTTTTCTTTGTGGAAATTGTTGAATGAAAAACTTCTAAAGAAAGACTTCCAAAAGAAGAAGAAAATATTTTTGGAGTTTTGAATTTTTGCCGTTGAATGAAAAAATATTTGGATTCTATGTTTTCTTTATAATTTTCGGAAGAAGAATGAAAATATTTTGCAATTCAATTTATTTTATTTTTTGTGAAATATTTGGATTTGATGTCTCAAAGATAGATTTAAAGGAAAATATATTTAGATTATTTTTTTGGGAATTGTTGAAAGAAAGACTTTTAAAGAAGAAAGAAAATATTTTTGGATTTTTAATTTATGCCTTTGAATTTCCGAAAATATTTTGGATTCTAATTTCTCTTTTTAATTTCCGAAAGAAAAACTTCCGAAGAAGAACGGAAATATTTTGGAAATTCAAATTCTGTTTTTTTTTTCAAATTTCGGGATTTGATGTATCAAAGATTAAAGAAAATATTTTTGGATTTTTGAAAATTGGGGGCTGGACCCGATAAAGGTTGCCTACGTATCTCACATCCAGTGAGAATCAAACCCTACGTAGTTCGGTCCAAGACTAGACCATTTTTATTTATTTTTTATTTAGAAAAAACTAATTATCTGCACAAAACTGGGGGAATGATTTTTTTTATTTTATTTTGCTCACCTAATTTTCTAAAGTCGGTCAACAAATGCAAGCAGGCCTTCCAAATGATGCACAAGTAGCACATAAGTGAACATGATCGTCTCAAAAAGAATACTTGTCTTATACGGACCCAGCCCCTGTGCCGAGCTTCGCTAAGTCAGATGCACATGATGCAACAAAACGATCTTACTAGGGATAACCAGGCATGTGGCTTGTTCTTCTAGGTTTTAAAAATCCTAGGGGATGAGGTGTATCTAGACTGGCCATAAAACGAGCGGACAACTCGAGTAGGGAAGGGGTAGCGTACCGGGAGCAATACTTCTCCGGCTTAACTACTGGACCCTCCCCTTTCTTAAATATGGGTGACTAATAATCCTTCACCGGGAGCCCAGGCCCATCGGCTTTATCTCAAAAAGAATGGGGCGTGTATCCGCGATTCCCGAGGTTGTATTTAGAAGACTCAGAGGGGGTGCGCAAGAAGACAATTTATAATACAGTTCAACAATATCAAAGCGGTAAAGAGCAGGCAAGTAGCACATTAGGCCAAATAAATCACAGTTATATACAAAATTAAATAAAGCCAAATAAAGTCAATGTATAAACTCGAATTCTTGAATATCCCCAGCAGAGTCGCCAGAGTTGTCACATCCCTTTTCTACCCCCGCAAGATATATGTGTGTTATGGATAGTTGTGGGTTGAAGAGTTTTTCCAATTAAAGCGACAAATTTTAGTAGGGATTATTTTATTTACAGAGTCTCCACTTGGAATTGATTTTCGGGTGTTCCAAGTCACCTTTTATTTGAATCCCTAGTCAAAGGAAGGTTTTACTCTATTATTATTGGTCTGCGAAAATAAAGTCTAGGTAAGGAATTCTGTTGACCGGGGACAAGGTGTAAGGCATTCCCCGAGTCCCGTGGTTCTAGCACGGTCGCTCTTATTGACTAAAATTGGTTTGAATTAATTTTTGGATAAACTTTGTTTTATTTGATTTTCCTGTTTGCCTATGTCCCATTTTAGTGTTTGATGACTTTATTAATTTCAAACTAGGACGAGTATCCCTGACCCTAGCTTACACTAACCAAGACGAGTATCCCCGACCTTAGTTCGTGTGTCGTACCCAAAAGTGGAGCCTACTCGAAGTTAATTAAATAAAACATTTAATTACTTGAAAGAATTGAAACAAGATGTGTCCTTACGAACTTCTCATTTTATTTATGTCTATATTCCGAAGCGAGTCTACCCGATATTGGTTAAGACGAAATTATTTATCAGAGTTAAGACGAATTACTATAGGGGTAGATTATGAAAAAATAATTGTTCATCTTTATCGTAAAAGAAAATGCCTATTTGTAGCTTAATGGTGGTAAGACGATGTATAAAACTTAGTTAATATTGAACCTACTTATAACCTTATTCTTATTATTGTTGTTATTAATTAAAATAACGAAACAAATATAAAGCTATATTTGTTCCTAAAATTTGCCTATCGCTTAAATTAATTCATTAGTGAAAACTATTTTTAATAATGATGCCTAGTATTTAAAAGACTGACTCCAAACTCATTTATTACTTTAAACTTGATAAATTTAAATTTTTCGGTAGCCTTGATGTTATAGAAAGAGAAATGGCTAGCAAACTTAGTACAAAAGGTGATGGTGACCCGGGGTATTCTTAAAATTGATGTAAACCCAACTAGGACATGTAGCTAAAAATAATTCATTAAAGAACATGGATTCCTAGATATTTAACTGAGAAAAATGTGTGCATTAAGCTCAACCAAATAGAAGTTCAAAATAGTAACGACACTTTAAGGCATTCTTTCATTGGTTCTCTCCTCTAGCCCAGCACACTCATTATATCATATACTATTTTCCAACTTAAACAAGAAAAGAAGTATTATTATCAGTTATGTATTTAGCACTAAGAGGCCTCGTAAGGTAACAAAACTCAAAAATGAAACCAAGGCAAAGAGAAAGCTTCTGGCAAAGAAAATGCTTATTCACCTTGGCTAAGCAACTTAGCAGAAGGTTTGTATTAGCTACGTATTTAAAGTGGAATTGAAGATTAAGCCAAATATTACAGTTTTACAAGCTTAAAACACGGGTAACATGCTAAACATTCAATTATTCTAGTAAAGTACATCAAGCATATCCAAAGAGCTGAACGGACCCATATCTTCAATTCTTTGATAGAAAAATCTGCATTGCAAAGTTCAAGGGTTACCTGGGTCGCAGAATTAAGAAAATACAGCACTAGAATGAGCAAGAATAGCAGCAGAAACAACAATAAAGACAGCAGCAACTCAGTGTTAAGATAACCCAGAATACTCAACAAGGATGCTTGAAACTAGTAGCTAACAACTTCATGAATTTTCCAAGAGAGCCTTCTATTTTTCTCAAGGGTTTTTGCACTCTAAGAAACACTCACTAAGCTCAAAATTTTCAGCATACTATTTAGGTGTTCAACTGCTCTTTTTTTACTCTCAAAGTTGTATTCTTTTGCTAAATGTGTAAGAAGTGTATTTTTGTGACGACCCGACCCGTCGTCACGTGAGTTACCGCCCCGTTTTGCCCATTTTCGATTTCCTTATGTGTTATTATACGAGTCTTGTGTGAATGAGTTGATTTGGATTGATTCTGGATGGAAATGAGACACTTAGTCTCTTCAAGGAAGGTTTGTTTTGAAAAAGTCAACCGGATGTTGACTATTGAGTTAGAGGGATCGGATGTGATTTCCGGTGATTCGGTTAGCTTCGATGGATGATTTGTGACTTAGGAGTGTGATCGGAATTGATTTTGGAGGTCCGGTGTAGAACTAGGCTTGAATTGGCGAAGTTAGTATTTTGGCGAATTCCGGTTGTGAATTTTCTGATTTTTCAAGAAGTGGGCCCGGGGCTCGGGTTTTGCTAGTTTCGAGATTTTTTTGCTATTTTTCGATTGTTTTCGATTGGGTATTGCTCCCTTAGCATATTGTGATGTATTCGCTCTGATTGGATAGATTCGACGCGCGTGGAGGCCGATTTGAGGGGTAAAGGCGACGCGAGCTAGAGATTTCACCGGTTCGAGGTGAGTAATGATTGTAAATGATAGTCTGAGGGTTTGAAACCCCGGATTTGCACATCATAGTGCTGTATTGAGGTGACTTGCACGCCGGATAGCGAGCGTGGGGTAGAGCACCGTTGGGGATTATGACTTGGTCCGTCCCGATTGATGAAACTACTACTTATTTGACTGAAACTACTTGTTATCATCATAATGTGGGCTGATTGCCACGTTTGGACTTCGTGCCAACTATGTGAATCCTTCAGGGATTGATATCACTGTTTTCGCATTACTTTGCATATTACTGATCTCAGTCCAGGGTTTTAATACTGTTTTGCAAACTCAGCCATTTTTCTAAGATTTGAAAACTTAAACAATATTTTATTGACGTTTTGAGCTGAGAACTATTATTTTAATATTGCCCAAGTGGCTTATGTGCATTTCTGGACTGAGCATGGATCGGGCTGCGCGCCGCAGCAGTGTTATAGTGATTTCCGTAAATATGGATGGCTCGGGCTACGCGTCGCAGCGGTATTGTATTGATATTGAGGCCGAGGGCCTGGTTGGCTCCACGAGATGGCTTGATTATTTGCGCTTGGCCTGTAGGAGCCCCTCCGGAGTCTGTACACACCCCCAGTGAGCGCCGTTGACGTTAAATATATGGATGGCTCGGGCTGCACGCTGCAGTGGGTACCGGTGTGTACCGTCATATGCATTGCATTGCACTCATGCATTTGTTCCTATTTGCATTATTTGTCATGACATTCCAGCACTCGCATTTTATTGGCTTCTATGCTACTTCTTGCACTGCTTACCTGATACCCTGGTGTTATTTGTTAATGGAGTGCTGTGCCCGAGGGGCTGACTTTTGTGCTGACTTGCACTATCTGTTTCGCATTCATTTGCTTTACTGTTGGAAAGAGATATTTTCAAAAGAGGTTTTAAACTGAGTCCAGATATTTCTAAAGATTTTCACGGTTTCACTGTTTTTCTCAAAGGGTTACACTGTTCTATATAGCATGATGGCTTGCTTTACGTGGTTTCTTGCTGCTCAGTTATTATTTACCTTTATTACTCACTGAGTTGGAGTACTCACTTTACTCCCCGCACCTCGCATGTAGATGCAGGTATTTGTTTACCCGGTAGCGGGTTTGAGCTGGTCGAGGATTTTGCTATCGTAGCTGAGCAAGGTGACCGCCCGCATTCGTGGCACCGGATTTCTTCTTTTTGATTCTAAATTTTAATCCATGTATTACAGGCCTTGTAGTTGTATTAAAAATCCTTCTAGATG
Organism: Nicotiana attenuata; assembly: GCF_001879085.1. Taxonomy (NCBI): domain Eukaryota; kingdom Viridiplantae; phylum Streptophyta; class Magnoliopsida; order Solanales; family Solanaceae; genus Nicotiana; species Nicotiana attenuata. Next base: position 166,976 of record NW_017672668.1, read on the forward strand.
CTCGTGGCTTGTGACACCCCGGTCGGGCTGTGTCGGGACGGTTCCCTATTTTTATCACTTTTCTTCCGCACATATGATAGTTTTATTAATGTTTTAGACTTATTCATGCTAAGTAAGTATTAAAGAGGTATTGATGTTCTGTTGGCTGGCCTTGTCTTCACGAGAGGCGCCATCACGACTGGGTTTGGGAATTGGATCGTGACATTGACAGATTAGGCCACTTAAGCCAAAGGTGCATGTCATGGTCATTAGAGTTGGTATCCACTTCTGATAAGTTTCTACTTTGTAATTTTCTTGTTAGGTATCATCTCTTTCCATTGTCCCTTACTCTGTTCCTTTTGTTTTGTTTGCTTCTTCTTCTTGAGTCTGTTTGGTCAGAACAAGTGAGTGACTTCAAAATCTGCTACCAGCTTTCCAATTGCACAAAACGAATCTGGCTAGCACATCAAAGTGGCATAAGTCAGGAAAGCGGCATGTGCACTGAGTTGATAACAATTGGCGTGCTTTGGGATTCATATGAAATGCAAAGGTTTGGTATATGTCAATTCATGAACACAATGCAACAGATCAAGGGTATTGGGTTCGAACGGATCAGAGGTATTTTCTGTGATAAGGTTGACAGAGAAAATGGTTAGTCAATAAACAAGCAAGGTCTTTCAGGTTGAAATCAAAGTTATCATGGCAAGTGAAGGAGCAATCGCCCTCAAAGTCAAGTCCAAAAACCAACCACCATGTTTAAACTCACAAGTTTTCTTTGTTTGAAACAGGGACGAAGACTATGTCCAAATCAAAGCTTGGAAGCTTGAACTTTTCAAGTGCAGTGCCCAAATCTGGTCAGCACAAAGGTTGTTTGAGAAGGTTTTTACTTGCTAGGCGTTCCCCTAGTTGAGATGACCATTACCTCCTAGGCATTCTCCCCAGTCAGAAGAGTTTTTAGTTTTCCTTAAGTTCAGGGGTCCCTCCTGCAGAATAGGGTTAGTTTTAGTTTCCTTAAATTATTAATCTTTAGCATTCCATAAGTTCAGGGGTCCCCCCCTGGAGAATAGGGTCATTTTTAATTTTCTTAAGTGGTTAGTCTTTAGCTTTCCTTGAGTTCAGGGATCCCTCCTGGAGAATAGGGTCAGCTTTTAGTTCCCTTAAGCTGTTAGTCTTAGTTTTCCTTAAGTTCAGGAGCCCTGCCTGGAGAATAGGGTCATTTGTAATTTTCTTAAGTGGTTAGTCTTTAGTTTTCCTTGAGTTCAGGGATCCCTCCTGGAGAATAGCGTCAGTTTTTAGTTTTCTTAAGTCGTTAATATTTAGCATTCCTTCAGTTCAGGGGTCCCACCTGGAGAATAGGGTCAGTTGTTAGTTTCCTTAAGTTTTCAATCTCTAGTTTTTCTTGAGTTCAGAGGTCCCGCCTGGAGAATAGGGTCAATTTTTAGTTTAGTCAAGCTCAGCTTATAGTTTTCCTTAAGTTCAATCTTACAGAAGACGCACATCCTAGTCGAGTTTTTAGTTTTACTTTCACCTTTGCATCTTTCATCAATAGCATAAGTGATTCACAGTTTTGCTAACAATTCACAAATCTTCCTAGTGCAAACTGGGAAAGAGAAATTTTGTTCGTGTTGTTTGTTTTGATTGCAAGCACCCACCCGGAGAACGAGGGGCAACATTTCAGAAATTGATTTTAGGTCCAAGTCAAAGAAGCACCAGGAGCCCGCCTGAAGAACAGGGTCAACTTTTAGTTTCTTTCAAGAGCAAGCAGGAGGATCCTGCCTGAAGAACAGGGTCGACTTTCAGTTTTCAAGTTCAAGACGCATCAGGAGCCCACTTGAAGAACAGGTTCAGTGTTCGGGTTTCAATTTCAAATTCAAGAGGCATCAGGAGAATCCTGCCTGAAGAATAGGGTCAAATTTTAGTTTACAAGTGCAAGTCAGAGGCATCAGGAGCCCACCTGAAGAACAGGTTTACAACTGCAAGTCAGAGGCATCAGGATCCCACCTAAAGAACAAGGTCAATGTTCAGTTTTCAATTTCAAGTTAGAGAAGCATCAGGAGAATCCCGCCTGAAGAACAGGGTCAACTTTCAGTTTACAATTTCAAGCCAAAGAGGCATCAGGAGCCCGCTTGAGGAACATAGTCAATTTTCAATTTTTGAGTTCAAGAAGCATGAGGAGAATCCTGCCTGAAGAACAGGGTCAACTTTCAGTTTATAAGTGCAAGTCAGAGGCATCAGGAGCCCACCTGAAGAACAGGGTCAGTGTTTGGGTTTCAATTTCAAATTCAAGAAGCATCAGGAGAAGCCCGCCTGAAGAACAGGCTCAACTTTCAGTTTACAAGTTCAAGTCAGGAAGGCATCAGGAGCCCGACTGAAGTCAATGTTTAGTTTTCAATTTCAAGTTAGAGAAACATCAAGAGCCCGCCTGAAGAACAGGATCAACTTTCAGTTTTCAAGATTCAAGTCGGGGAGGCATCAGGAGCCTACCTGAAGAATAGGGTCAACTTTCAGTTTTCAAGATTCAAGTCAAAGACAGCAGGAGTCCGCCTGAAGAATAGGGTCAACTTTTAGTTTTCAAGATTCAAGTCAAAGACAGCAGGATCCCACCTGGAGAATAGGGGCAATATAATTCAAATCAGAAAGTAGCATGAGCCGCCTGAGGAGCAAGGTTTTCGAGCTCAAGTCTACTCCAAGTTCAAGTTTATTTCAAGTGCAAGCAGCAGGATGCCCGGATGAAGAACAGGGTCAACTTCCAGTTTTCTTCAAATTCAAGTCAGCAGGATGCCCACCTGAAGAATGGGGTGAATTTTCAGTTTCATGTTGAAGGAGCAAGTGGAGATTCAAAGAAGATTCAAGACATGAAGTAGATAGGATCTTGTATTTTCTTTTATATTTGCTGTAATTTTCCCTTTTATTTTGACGTAGTGGCAGGAACCGCGGACTGGAACCTTGACGGAACGGAACCTCACTTGACTCTCCACCTCGGTACACTCCATCACTGTTCCTACTTCTGAACTACACGTGGCCTGATTCCTTTATAGCCAAGGATATGTAGGCAGCTCAGATACCAGGGCTCGGTCACATTCTCCTCTCTTTTTTTGTAGTTTTGGTCTCTCTAAATAAGGGTCGGTCAAAAAACCTGTCTCGTCGTTCTTTGTTTGAAAACTCTTCTTGTCTCCAGTCAAAGAGAGGCAGTCGTAGACATGTAATTTTTGACCCTCCCTAAGATTTTACACATTTTAGTGTAAATATTTAGTTTAGGTTTAGTATCGCTATTCTAAATAGTTTTTGACTCTTTTACTTTATTTTATCACAAAATAAAAATTACAAAAAATATTTTACCTAGTTACTTTTAGTTTATGTACCTTTCATAAAATTGAAAAAAAATAATACAAAAATAGTACCTTATTTTTATCTTTATATAATCTTGAAAATACAAAAAAAATAGTTTCATGTTTTAATATAGTTTAGTTTAGTTTAATTAATTAGAATTAGTTTTTGCATTGTGTAGTATTTTTATCTTTTATTAAAGAGAATTTTTCATAAAGCACCATCTTTTAGTCCTAATTAGCCATTTATAGATACCCTTTACTATATTACGTTTTATAGGTACCTTTTATGTTTTTATACAATGTATTTCATATATTTAAGCTGTTGTATTCATTAATACAACAAAAAATAGGCGTAAAAACGGGAACTCCAGCTACGTGTTATCTGTACTTAATTGTATTCAAGCGCAATTAATGTGAAATACAGTAACGTTTTTGCGCAAATTCTGGGAACTTAAACTTGTTAAAAATGGAAGGAAATCAAATCACATGATAGTCTCCTAATTCAACTCAAAGAACTAAAATGAGTACACATTAATCTGTATTCTGCTCAAAGAAGCAACTCAGAAACGTGAAAAGAAGGAAAAACTAGAGCAACATCTGATCGAAATTCTTCAATTCTTCTCCTTTTTCTCTATTGATACAAATTATATACAAAATAAGGTATAGTTGCTCTATACATATGGCAAGTTTAACAATTTTGTTGCGTCATTCTGGCAAGTGGAACGATGAGGGAAATTATATCGATTTTTCAATTGAGGGAATACTGATTAAGGAGTATGCCTCCTTTAATGATCTAGTTGCTTCAATTTCTAATCAACTAGGTATAGATTTGAGCTCAAAGACATTTAAAATACAATACAATGTAGAAGGAAATTGCATGCCAATGGAAATACACAATGATATGGGTTACAGAGTGTATGTAGAATTGAAAAAAGAGAACAGAGAATTTGGGTTGTATCCTTTGTGCATAACAACTATCGAAAAAGAGCTTATATACGGAGGTAGTTTAAATCAAGGCGACATTGTGCAAATAGACGAAGCAGTTCAAAGGAACGATTCCGATACATATGATACACTGGCTATAGAATTTGTCAATTTAGGAGAAGCGATTGGAGTGTTCGAACTCCACAAGGATTTGATAATTTCAAAAACTATTCAAAAGGAGGTTATGGCTGGACAAGTTTATAAGGATAAGTCTACATTGGAAGAGGTGATGGAGAATTATGCTATAGCTCAAAGGTTTCAATTCCGGGTTGATCGGTCTAATGCTGTCAGGTTTGCATGTATTTAAATTTTTGTTTCGTTTGTATTTTCCATTATTGATACGCGCCGTTTGTTTAACATAATTGTTAAAATGCGTATTTGTGTATTTCGTCCTGATGATCACAGATGAAAACATATGTTTGTTTAGGGTTCTTAAATACATGTATTCAAATGTATTTTACTGGTGTAAAAACACAACAGTGGCTCTAATTATGTTCTTATTTTGTCTACTATGGTATTAAGTGTTTGCATATACTTACAAGTGTGTTCAGTTGTATTCATTGTGTTTAAACGCATATAACTAAAATGAATTCAGTAGTATACAAATTTATATATATATATACACCCGGTCGTGATGGCCTCTCGTGAAGACAAGGCCAGCCAACAGAACAATCAACACTACTCTTGACAATTTCTTAGCATAAACAGGTTTAAACCATAGATACTGATTAATCGTAAGTGCGGAAATAAACGTAACATAACGGGGAAAATCCATCCTAACCTCAGCTCGATGATCGGGGTATCACAAGTCACGAGCTACTACAGAGTTGGTGAAAATACTACAAGTCTGGAAATATAGTCTGAAGATGAATAAAATATGCAGAAGATAAGGAAGAAAATGGGGTTGTGGACGTCGACAACTACCTCGTCTCTCCTAGTCCGCCTGGTCTGGAAGGAAATCAGCGCTCAGGTACGAACTCAGCTGTGCCAGTCTCTGCACACATGGTGCAGGAAGTAATGTGAGTACTCCGACCCAGTGAGTAATAAAATTAAATAAAGACTGAGAACATAAAATCCCACAAGGGCACAAATAATGCTATCTCAAGCAGCAACATCAGATAAACAGTAGAAACTAGTGAAAAATATAGGAAGAAAATCTCTTTGAAAACAATTAATAAAACAAGGATGCTCAAGTATGGTCAGCCATTGTTACCTGACCAAACGCGTACTACAGTACCATTGTTACCACTGGTCAGTCATTGTTACCTGACCAAACGCGTATTACAGTGTCATTGTTACCACTGTTCAATATTTAATCACTCTAGATGGGTACCCGCGCTCACTGTGGGTGTGCAGACTCCGGAGGGGCTCCTACAACCCAAGTGCTATCAACAAGGCCTGAAAGCCTGAACAGTATCAATACGAGGCCTGAAAGCCTCCTCACCTCACTCATCATGCCCTCACATAAGGCCCTCGGCCTCAATCAGTCCAGAAATAGTCAACAGCCCCTCGGGCAACAGTAAAGCAATGATACTCAGCTTAAACAATAGTTCAAATATCAATTTAAAACTCCAAGTTTGAGTAAATATGGCTGAGTTCAAGAAAACAGTGTAAATCACATGGACTGAGTTCAAATAATATTTCATACAGTCAGAAAAACAGTGATGATAGTTCATAAAGAGTTCAAACAGTCGGCACTAAGCCTCAAATATGGCAATAAGCCCAAATCATAGTGAAAACAACAAGTCATTGCTAATACGCGGTAAAATATGATTCGGACTGGACCAAGTCACAGTCCCCAATAGTAAATGACCCCGCGCTCGTCATGGAACGCGTGTCTCATCTCAACATAGCACCAAGTTGTGCAAGTCCGGGTTTTCAAACCCTCAGAGCATCATTTAAAATCATTACTCACCTCTAGCCGGTCAAAGTCTAGCTCGCTATGCCTTTTCCCCTCGAATCGACCTCCTCGCGCGTCGAATCTGATCAAGACCACAAGAAATACATCACAATAGGCTAATGGGTCATAACCCAATCGAAAAGACTCGAAAAATATCAAAAATCACGAAGTTGGCAAAACCCGAGCCCCGGGCCCACTTCTCAAAAAATTACGAAATTTACATCTCCAGATTCCTCGTCTCGCCACGAGTCTATACATATCAAAATCATCAAAATCGGGGTCCATTTGACCCCTCAAATCCCTATTTTAAACTCTCTTAAATTCAAGCCTTAAACCACCATTTTTGACCTTTGATTCCTTGATTATTCAATCCAAATTCATGTTTATACACCATAAAATCAAGCTCTAAGTCCAAGAGTTCATACCTGATAATAGCCCTCGAATCCCTCTTCAAAATCGCCTCAAAGCTCTCAAGGTTCGGGGTCCAAAATGCTACTCTTTCAAAAATTCGCGAGGAAGATGTTTTCACTTAACCTGCCAGTTATTTCCGCTTCTGCGGATTAATTCCCGCTTTTGCGCCTTCCGCTTATACGGTCAACGTCCGCTCCTGCGGACCTTTCACTTAAGGCGACTTTCCGCTTCTGCGGTCCAACTTCGCATCTGCGGGACCGCTTAAGCAACCAAATGTCCCGCTTCTGCGGAACCTGACCTGGGCTCCTATTTCCGCTCCTGCGAGGCCTAGCTCGCTTCTGCGAGACCGCATCTGCGATCTCCTTTCCGCAGATGCGGAAACACCTGCTGCAACCAAAACCTGCAATTTTCCAACTTCAAATTCCTTCGTTAGCCACCCGAAATCACCCCCGAGGCCCCCGGGACCTCAACCAAAGTTACCAACACATCTTAAAACATTATNACAGACATACAAGACGCTTGGGAAAAAATACCAGGAGATGCTGGAGTTGAATGAGACAATGTGTACATGTATGACTGTAAGTTAAATTTTACTGTCATTGCTCTATATTTTTTTAGTTATTTTCTGAATTAGTGGCATGAATAAAACTGAATACAATCATTTTTAAGTAGAACTACCATTAATATATATATGAATACAACTATATTCAAGCACATAAAAGACATATTTTTCTATAGATCTGATATGAATACAACTGAATATAACTAAAAACATGCTGGAAAAACAATTGGAATACATCAGAATACAACTAGCTCTATGATATGTAATTTTTATATGTATTGTGAATATGTATGATTCTAATGCTTTCGTTAGCATACTGTTGCCTAAAGTACAACAGACTTTTGATAAGTTCTGCACTTCTCGCAGTTGATATTTTGCTGGTCTAAATATATGATGTATTCTTATATATGCAAATGTTTCAGTTGTATGTAACTTATTAATTCAGCATTATACATTTGATAATTCAGGTAAATGTGTTCAAAACTTATATTTCTATTTTTAAATGTAGGTGGTACCATCAACTGAATACTTACATACGGTTAACGATGGTGGGAGAAATTACACAGTCTGCCTGTTAGAGAGAAAATGTATTTGTGGGAGGTTCCAAATTGATGAATTGCCATGCCCACATGCTTGGGCTGTATTGAAGAGCAAGTTTCTAATGCCAGAAGAATATTCCTCTAACTATTACAAACCAAGTACAATTGTAATGACATACGATGTGCCAGTGTACCCGCTACCGGACAAAAATGGCTGGAATATACCAGAACATGTTGCAAAGGAGGTTGTACTACCACCCAAATGGAAAAGACCTCCTGAAAGGCCAAAGAAGAAGCGCGATAAAACATTAAGTGAATTGCTGCAGCCGAAAAATCAACATTCATGTAGCATATGTGGGCAGGGAGGACATAACAAGCGAACGTGTAGAAATGCTTCACGTAATAAATAGTTAAAACTCTGACATGTATTGGTGCTTCAACGATTTGTCAATACTTTTGATGACATTATCAGCTATAATAAATTCTCTTTGTCAAGTAATATATTTTGAAATGACTTTCTTGAATATTTTCTGAATACATCTAGTTGAAGTATTTTTATACAGATAAATATATATGAAGTATATAGTTGAGTGTAACTGAGTATAGCTGAATATTAAAAAACACAACTGTATTTTTATGAATAATACAGTTCAGTAGCACTTTTAGTAAATGAATACACCAAAAATAGCTGAATACATCTGAATAATACATTTAAATACAACTAACTACTGCTGAATAATACACTTAAATACAACTGAGTACATCTGAATACAACTGACTACGTACAACCTGCTTAATACATCTGAAATGGTGTTCTTTAATATGTATTATCTGAACTTGAAAGATATATCTGAATGAATGCAGCTGAATGCAATTGAACTTGACAGTTAAATACAATTGAATACAACTGAAAGCAAAAAAAATACAGCTGAATTCTTTTGTATAACATACCATCAGCATATATAAAGTTTCTGACTTTGACGTTAACATGTTTATTAACTAAATCCTGTTCAAGCAAAGTTACTTGGTATTAATACATACTTGACTCCTGTAAGATAAATATGTATTCAAACTGAAGAATAAGCATGAATACTTATGAACAAACCAAGTGAAACAGTCATTGAAAAGTTGCAATTGTCATACACGAACACTGTTGCTATAAGTGATAAGTTTTTCAAACTAAATAGCATCTACACCCAAAACTACTCAAAACAGTATTCTTCTTGAAACTACACTCCAAAACTACAATAACCTAAAGCTATTCTAACACTATCTGCATCTTTGCCTCCGACTCAGTGATTTGCCTAGCAATCTTTGAAGGTGCTTCATTCTCGCTTATGGCATCAGCGTCTATCTTGCGCATAGCATAGTCCCATAGGAGAGCACCATATCTTTGACGGAGTAGAGTGGAATCAAATGTTGTTTTTGGAATCTCTCCAAGAGTGCTCAGAAACTCTGCGTATACTGCAACATACACTCCACAATCCCTAAAAAATAATTGATTGAAATAATTAAAAATAATTCATACAATTAGATTTGTATATAACAAACAAGAATGATGATTGAATACTTACATGCTCCCAGCTTTCTGTTGAGGCAGATCTGAAATGAAAAAAACTTCAAAGGGATCGTTATGTGACTTTTCAGTGTATGCTGAATAAGCAGACCAATCTATGCCTTGACTATCTTTGTAAAAGCCACTGATTGATAGATACAGAGGTAGAAGCTTAGCTAGCTTATCAATCTCAGAAACTACATAGGCATCATGACCTGCAAATCTGTACGAGTCATACACTTTGATACATCTCTCCTTGAATGTGACAACAGCCAATACCAGTGTAGTTTGTCCTTCAAGTTGACTGGTATCAAGACATTATCCACAGTATGCCAAGGTACATTAGCATGTAATCTGTAGCCCCGCATGTACTCACATACCACATCCTCTTGTTTGGCTACATTAGCATTACTATCTATATCAGCATACCTGTCGTATATTTCAGCAATTCTTGTCTTGAATATACAATCAACAGTTGTATACTTGAAGTTGCTTATTTGATTGTACTTCCCCTTCTTTCTCAAATAGTAGAATGTGACGTCAATATGCTATTCACAAAAGAGGTAAGTAGATGGTGTGAGTCCAATTAATTGAACTATTAAATAATATAGCTGAATACAGAGAAATACATATGAAAGTACAGTTGAATACAACAGACTATATGTGAATAAAACTGTTGACTACAACTTACTACATATTACTACATCTGATTAAACCAATTCAGTATCTTTTTAAAATATGTTAAGATGAATTATAGTGAGTAATACAACTGACTACTTATGATTTAAACAGTTGTATATGACTGTCTAAACCTGAATACAGCTGGATCCAAAGAAATTAGGTTGAATACTGATGACTACAGCTGATTAAAGCATTTGAATTCAACTTAAAATATAGCTAAATACTTCTGATTTTAGAAGTTGAATAAAGCTGAATATAAATGCAATAGAAATCAGCTGACTACAGCTGATTAAAGCATTTGAATTCAACTGAAAAATATCTACTATAGATGAATACAAATGTTTAATAAAGCTGAATACAAATGCAGTTGAAATTAGCTGAATACATATGAATACAGGTGTTAAATAAGGCTGTATACGAATGCCCTTNAGACGAAGCAGTTCAAAGGAACGATTCCGATACAGATGATACAATGGCTATAGAATTTGTCAATTCAGGAGAAGCGATTGGAGTGTTCGAACTCCACAAGGATTTGAT
>NW_017672669.1:0-34431 GCF_001879085.1 Nicotiana attenuata
ATGTAAAGGAATCTCTGGAGAAATCCGGTAAGAAACAAGAGAACAACCTCGAACATAATAGGAAATAAAACAACGAGCATAAACACACATAAGGGAGAGTAAAAGAATCAGAAAACATTTTAGGAGCCATTTTCAGAAAACCCTAAAATTGATTTGAACAGTTTTGAAAAAGGAAATTTAGGGAAAAACTCTAAAATGTTACCAACAGCGTAGATCTAGCACAGATCTAAAAGAATAAACGAAAAGGAACCTCGAATAGGCTAGGGCTCCTGAGAACCCTAAAGGACGAGAAAGGCTTGGAAGTCACGAGAACGGATCTGAGTTGATAAGGTCGAATCCAGGCTCAAGAGGCCAAGATATGCCGGAGCAAGGCCGGAAACAGCCAAAGAATCTCGAATCGACCAAAGTCTGGATGAAGACCCTTGAGGTCTAGCCTCGAATCTTCAGTGAGCAGGCCTGTGGGAGCAGTAGGTGGTGAGTAGAGGTCGTCCATGGTTAGATTAGCCATGGATTCCGGTGACTTGAGGTCGAAGAGGGGGTAGGCGGCTATTAGGGTTTCAGGTGGGTGAGAGCGTTTGAGAGAGACGAGGGATTAGAGGTGGCGGTTTGAGAAAATGGGGAGGGTTTGGGGGGTCGTTTAGAATTAAAAATGGTAAAGGGGAGCCTGGGCCGTTGATCAAAATGATCAACGGCTCAGATTAAAAGGGACACGGGCCGGTTCGGGTGATTGGGTATTGGGTCGGGTGGATTAGGAAATTGGGTTCAATTTGGGGCTGAGATTGGGGCCCAATTCCGGTTAAAATTGAAATGCAAAAAGGCTAACTTTTAAATAGCCACTTTTCCCTTGTTTAATTTAAAAAAAAATAGCAAAATAATTTCTGGAAGTAAATCAAACGTGCTAAAATGATTAACAATACATAATTATCAAATTAAAATACTGGGGCCAATTTTATAAATATAATTACAATTAAATCTTAAAAGGGGCTAATATTGCAATTATGTGCAATTTAATTTTAAAAAATACTAAATGAATTTGTAAAAAATATGCAAAAATCGTGTTAGCCATATTTTGGTATAAATATGAGAATAAAAAATAGGTTGTCCACCAAAATGATAACTTTGGGAATAATTATTGGATTTTATGGTATAAAAATAGGCAATAAATTGGTTTTAAAAATCATTAAAAATTTGGTAAAGTACCAAAACTCTTGTGTGTGCTCATATATGCACATATATGTTATTTTGAAAGTATTTTGGGTATAAAAAAATACTTAGGGAAAAATTGGGTATCAACAGCTGCCCCTCTTTACCCGGGAAGGATGAAAGAGTTGTCGGGTAAAGATATGATGGCCAATTTTGACCGAAAGCGGCAATTTGAAAAGAATTTGACCGAGCTCTGGTTTCTGAGCTGCCTACATATCTCTGATTTTACAGGAATCAGGCCGTATGTAGTTCAGGAACCTTTGACGGAACATGCCGATGGAGATTCGGAAGGACGGACACGATGTTTGGCGGGGAGGCAAGAGGTATATTGAAGCTGATCGGCTGCGAGAACCGGAGCGGGATCGCTCCTGCTGAGACGGCCGTTACTAGCCGGTGTACCTGCAAGTGAGCAATATAGGCGTATATCGTGCATAAACTTAAACGTGATGCAAGTTCCCATTGGACCATGAATGTTGTCTCCGGACGGTTAGGATGACGTCCTCAGACCATGATGTCCTGGGCCATGAAGCGCAAAATTAAAGGATTCGCAGGCTATGAAATGATATTCTCGGGCTATGATAATGATGCCTCCGAACCATGATGCCTTTGAATAATGATGTGCAGGATATAAAGTGGGGTCCTCGGGCCATGGCATGGTGTTCTCGAGCTATGAGGATGATGCCCCGAACAATGATGCCTTCGGACAGTTTTGGCGATATTTCAGCCCATGAAATGCAGGATTTGGCGGTATTTCAGCTGATGCAAAAAAATGCAAATGGCGATATTTCAGCCCATGCAAAAAAATGTAAATGGTGATATTTCAGCCGACAGAAATTTAAATAAAGCAGGTGATGTTTCAGCCGATGCAAAAATGTAAATGTCGATATTTTAGCCGACAGAAATTTAAATAAAGCAGGCGATGTTTCAGCCGATGCAAAAATGTAAATGGCGATATTTTAGCCGACAGAAATTTAAATAAAGCGGGCGATGTTTCAGCCGATGCAAAAATGTAAATGGCGATATTTTAGCCGACAGAAATTTAAATAAAGGAGGCGATGTTTAAGCCGATGCCAAGAAATGTAAATGGCGATATTTCAGCCGACAGAAAGCATAGGTATAGATGATGATGGAGATGAACTGGCGATCTTTCAGGCGATGTAGAATTTAAATAAAGTTTGGCGATATTTCAGCCGATTGCAAGACGTAAGTAAAGGTGGCGATATTTCAGCCATGCAAGAACGATAAGGTGGCGATATTTCAGCCATGCAAGAAAGATAAAGTGGCGGTATTTCAGCCATGCAAGTGGAGGTAGAGCTTAACCTCGGAAGGGAGAAAGATAGCCTTATGCAGATAATGCAGGATGAGACAGTGCTTAGTCTCGGAAGGCAGAAAGATAGCCTTATGCAGATGATGCAGATGGAGACAACGCTTAGTCTCGGAAGGCAGAAAGATAGCCTTATGCAGATAATGCAGATGGAGACAACGCTTAGTCTCGGAAGGCAGAAAGATAACCTTATGCAGATAATGCAGATGGAGACAACGCTTAGTCTCGAAAGGCAGAAAGGTAGCCTTATGCAATGCGAGAAAATAAAAGGACGGATAGTAGTGAGATTTCTTAGCTGATTGCTGATCACGATGCCGTGACTGTCAAGGAGGTTGTGTGTGGATAATAATTACGGACGAGTGATGATTCTGAGAAGTTGCGTCTTTGAGGAATATGCGTACGTAAATATACCTGGCGAGTGCCTGTATCCAAAGAGAAATCGTGAGTTTTGTAAGGGGGAAATGTTAGTTCGTCTTCCCCTGGCTTCCGGCGTTGCGTATCATTAGGGTAGCGTTGCTAAACAACAGCAATTCGAACAATAATTATGCATGATTTAGTAAATATAACGTAAATAGAAAAAATAGTTTTCTTTTAGATGAACCAACGACTGGACGAGGTTCAAGACATTGCAACCTCTCTTGCTCCGGAATTTTGAGGGTCCTCTTCAAAACTTTGCCCCAGTTTACTGGGCTGGCACTTCTGACGGCTGCGCTGAACGACTGACGGATCAACTTTGGAATTTTGAGGATCCTCCTCAAAATTCTGCCCCAGTTTACTGAGATGGAATTCCTGGCGATGAGTGGCTGAAAACTAACTTCGGAATTTTGAGGGTCCTCCTCAAAATTCTGCCCCAGTTCCTAGTAGGGGGGGGGGGGAAATGAAATTTTTATTAAATTGTGACCGAACCCATAGGGCTGCCTACGTATCCCCTCTTAAACGGGAATCAGGTCAGGCATAGTTCAAATACATCATTAAAGGAATCGTAGGTGATTACACATAATATCGTTTCACTGCATCTGAGTTGATTGGCTTTGGCTAGACTTCTCCGTCCATTTCTGCAAGAATAAGGGCTCCCCCAGTTAGAACTCGGTGAACCATGTACGGACCTTGCCAGTTGGGAGAGAATTTCCCCTTGGCTTCCTCTTGATGTGGGAATATTTTCTTCAACACCGGCTGCCCCGGTGTGAACTTCCTTGGCTTAACTCTTTTGTTGAAGGCTCTGGACATTCTGTTATGATACAACTGACCGTGGCAAACTGCACTCATCCTTTTCTCATCTATAAGGGCTAACTGCTCGTAGCGACCCTTTACCCATTCTACGTCGTCCAACTCTGCTTCTTGTATGATCCTCAAGGAGGGAATTTCTACCTCGCCGGAGATGACGGCTTCTGTACCATAAACCAGCATGTATGGAGTTGCTCCGGTCGATGTGTGGACCGTGGTGCGATATCCCAGTAGGGAAAATGATAACTTCTCATGCCATTGTTTGTGACTTTATCCGACAGCGATGGCACTTGCGAACATACTGGATACAGTCTGTTCCCATAGTCATCCAGAAATAGCCTGCTCGGAGTATCTTCTTTGCTAAGACAAAACCATTCATGTGCGGCCCGCAGGTCCCTACGTGCACTTCGTCCAATAGTCTGGATGCTTCTTTTGCTTCGACACACCTTAGCAAACCCTAATCGGGAGTCCTCCTGTACAGGATTCGCCCACTGTGAAAGAAGTTGTTGGATAATCTCCGAAGTGTGCGCTTCTAAGTAGCGTTGGCATGTTCTGGGTATTCTTCTGTTGTCAAGTACTCCTTGATGTCGTGGAACCATGGTTTTCCGTCTGCTTCTTCCTCAACGTGAGCACAATAAGCTGGCTGATCATAGATCTTCACTGGGATGGGATCAATGAAATTCGTATCTGGATGTTGGATCATGGCTGATAATGTAGCTAATGCATCAGCGAACTCGTTATGGACCCTGGGGACGTGCGGAAATTCTGTCTTTGCGAATCTTTTTCTCAACTCCTGTATGTGATGCAAATAGGGAAGTATCTTAGAGTTCTTGGTTGCCCATTCTTCTCGAACTTGATGTATGAGCAAGTCTGAATCCCCGATCACTAGCAGCTCTTCAATGTTCATGTCAATGGCCATCTTGAGCCCCAGGATGCAGGCTTCGTATTCGGCCATGTTGTTGGTGCAAGGGAATCTGATCTTGGCGGATACCGGGTAGTGCTGGCCGGTTTCTGATACTAGGACTGCTCCTATGCCAACTCCTTTGAAATTTGCAGCTCCGTCGAAAAACAACCTCCAACCCTCGTAGGATTCTGCAATATCTTCTCCTACAAAGGACACTTCTTCATCAGGAAAATACGTTTTCAGGGGTTCGTATTCTCCGCCGACAGGATTCTCAGCAAGGTGATCTGCTATGGCTTGCCCCTTGATTGCTTTCTGAGTCACGTAAACTATGTCGAATTCACTCAGCAAGATTTGCCACTTGGCGAGCTTGCCGATGGGCATGGGCTTCTGGAAGACATACTTCAACGGATCCATCCTGGATATGAGATAAGTAGTGTAGGCACAAAAATAATGCCTTAATTTCTGAGCTACCCAAGTCAGAGCACAACAGGTGCGCTCCAATAGAGAATACCGGGCCTCGTACGGGGTGAACTTCTTACTGAGATAGTAGATGGCTTGCTCCTTTCTCCTCGTTTCATCATGTTGTCCCAGAACACAACCGAATGCTCCATCTAAAACCGTGAGATAAAGCAATAGAGGTCTTCCTGGCTCGAGAGGAACCAAGACTGGCGGCATCGACAGGTATTCCTTGATTTTGTCGAAGGCTTTCTGACAATCATCGGTCCATCTAGTAGCAGCGTCTTTCTTCAGCATTTTAAAGATGGGTTCACAAATGACTGTGGAGTGGGCTATGAACCGGCTGATATAGTTGAGTCTTCCCAAGAAACTCATCAAGTCCTTCTTGTTCTTTGGCGGTGGCAATTCTTGAATAGCTTTGACCTTTGATGAGTCCAATTCTATCCCTCGACGGCTCACGATGAAACCCAATAGTTTTCCAGCAAGAACCCCGAATGCACACTTGGCAAGATTCAGTTTCAGATTATACCTTCTCAGTCTGTTGAAGAACTTTCTCAGATCTTCCATATGATCAGTGGCTTTCTTGGATTTGATGATGACGTCGTCCACATATACCTCGATCTCCTTGTGTATCATGTCGTGGAAGATGGTAGTCATGGCTCTCATGTAGGTGGGGCCAGCATTCTTCAACCCAAACGGCATCATTTTGTAACAATACATCCCCCACGGCGTGATGAAAGCCGTTTTCTCTGCATCTTCCTCATCCATCCATATCTGATGATATCCGGCGAAACAATCAACAAAAGACTGCAACTCATGCTTGGCGCAGTTGTCGATAAGAATGTGTATGTTTGGCAAGGGGAAGTCATCTTTGGGACTGGCCCGGTTGAGATCCCGGTAGTCGACATAGATTCTAACCTTCCCGTCCTTCTTTGGTACTGGCGCGATGTTGGCTAACCATGTTGGATACTCTACCACTTTGAGAACCTTAGCTTTGACTTGCTTAGTAACCTCTTCATTGATTTTCAAACTCATGTCGGGCTTGAATTTCCTGAGCTTTTGCTTTACCGGTGGACAGGCTGGATCTGTTGGCAACTTATGAGCTACAATGGCCGTGCTGAGACCAGTCATATCATCGTACGACCAGGCGAATATGTCCTCATATTCTTTTAAAAATTCCGTATATTCTTCCTTCTCTGATGGCGACAAGTGAACGCTGATGCGAGTTTCTTTGACATTTTCCGTATCTCCCAAATTAATGACCTCAGTTTCTTCCAGGTTGGACTTAGGTCTATTTTCAAAATTCTCAATCTCTCTGATGACCTCTTCAGGTATCTCATCTTCTTCTGAGTCTATATCCTTTTGTTGCGTTGTTTCGTTGCAAGTCACAGTCGTTGGTTCATCGTCAAGATAAGTAATAGTAATGCAAAATAGAAAAGGATAGAGAAAATAATAAGCAAGATATAGATAAACGGAAATGCTTTGATTAAATTCAAAGCTGTTTGAAACATCGGAGCTCTTTTCAAAATTAAAGACAATGCGGGATAAAAATCAACTAGTAAAGTAAACAAAAAAAATGCGATGCATGCTGCTTTTGTTTAGCCTTGCTACCCCGAAACCCTCCGGGCTCTGACGGTCCTAATTGACCAGTTGCTGAGGCAGTCTCCCCTGCATACAGCTTGTACGGAAGGGCCTTCCTCCCCTTCCTGCTCATAAAGAACACAGCAGTCCATGTCATCATCCTCCAGGAACAAATTCTTCATGGCTGCCAATGTTTCATCTTCTTCTGACCCATATATAGTATCTGCTGGCTGGAAGGTCTGCTTCAGGCTAGGTATCGAAAACTCCAATGGATAGTAGGGGCCGCGCCATGACGGCGACCAGTTCTGGAATTCCTTCCAAGTATAACCATACCCTAAGCCAAAGGTAGTGCCATGCTTCTTCAGTTTGATGGGCTTAGTGATCCCCTGAAGATTTTTACCAAGTCCCTTTCCAGGCTCGTACCCGCACCAATTCAGGATACTTTCGACCTTGTTGTCCCACCACTTGTCTTTGTCTACAGCGTTGACCCTTTCGATGTGGTGGTATGTCTCTCCGCCTATTCTCCTTCTGCCCTCCATCGTTGGGATAGTCTGCCGACTATATATGGGGTTACTACCATCGCCATGAATGATCACCTCTTGGTGGTTCCATTCAAACTTTATCGCCTGATGCAGGGTTGATGCTACGGCTCCGGCAGCGTGGATCCAGGGGCGTCCCAACAGCAAGTTGTAGGATGCCGGGACGTCTATCACTTGGAAGTCGACGTCGAACCATGTTGGCCCCATTTGCAAGCACAGGCTGATTTCTCCAATAGTAGATCTTTGGGATCCATCGAAGGCTTTGACATTGATAGCTCCATCTTTGATCTCATGCAGGCTTTTTCCCAAGGTTCTGAGAGTTATCAGCGGACAGATGTTGAGGCTTGATCCTCCATCAATCAGGACTCTAGTGATGAAATAATCTTCACATTGCACGGTGATGTGCAGTGCTTTGTTGTGGCTCAAACCTTCTGGCGGCAACTCGTCTTCGTGGAAGGTTATTTTATGGCTCTCCAACAGTTGCCCCACCATATTCGCCATTTCACCCCCGGTTATATTGCTGGGCACATAGGCTTCGCTTAGTATCTTCAATAAGGCATTCTTGTGAGCGTCTGAACTCTGCAGAAGAGCCAGGATATATATTTGTGCTAGTGTTTTGTTCAGCTGTTCAGCGACCGAGTACTCCTTAGCCTGTATTTTCCTCCAAAGACCGTCGGGCCCTGTTCAATAGGCCGTCCCAGGGCTTGCTTACTGGACTCGACTAGGTGTTCTGGGGTGTAAACCCTTCCTGTTCTAGTCATTCCTTGTGCGGCAATCATTTCTCCTGTCTTGGTCTTTCCTTTCCTCCTAGCTTCGGCAGTGTAATCCCATGGCATGGCATTTGAGTGGAATGGTGTTTTGTCTGTCATTGCCACCGGAATAGGCACCCTTGGTGGTAACACAGCAACTTCAAAGGGTGTAGGTGCCTTTGGAACTCCAAATTCAACCTCGATTGGTCCGGGCGCCTTTGCAGAGGGAGGTGCTTCAAATTCAAGAGGTATAGACATATTTACTTCGTCGTCCATGGAGGGCTGATTCTGCACAACAATTGGGTTAAGGGTAACCGCTGGCTTCTTTGGTCCATCCCCTTCAGCAATCAAACCTATTGACCCTTTGGGGTCCCAATCATCCTCGATCTCGATCATATGAATGTCTTCACCTTTGGGGTCAGGCAGGGGGTTGTTACGAACATTAGGAGCGGGCTCCTTTGCTACAATGACCTTATTGTCGATCAGGGTCTGAATCTTATCTTTCAATGAACGGCACTCGTCAAGGATGTGTCCCTTCATGCCGGAGTGATATGCACAGGTCTTGTTGGGGTTGACCCACTGGGAGGGATTTTCTGGAGCTTTGGCTGGGATAGGATTGACGTAACCAGCAGCTTGAAGTCTTTCATATAACTGGTCAATTGGTTCTGCGATGGATGTGTATTGTCTGGGAGGTTTACGGTCAAAATTTGGTCTGGGTCTAGGAAAATTTTGACGGGTGGGTGGTGATTGATAGTGAGAGGGTTGAGCGTTATAAGCTTGGTAAACAGGTGCTGGTTGAGAGTATCTGGGTGAGGTGGGTTGATATGTGAGAGGTGGAGAAGATTTGTAAACGGGAGGTGGATAAGAGGGTGCGGGTGCTTGGTAATTCGGGATGGGCTGATATGTAAGTGGAGGTGATGGGTAAGTGTTGTATTTTGGTGGTGATTTGGCTCCCTGTGCGACCATCACGACACTTACATCTTTCTTCTTGGACGCGCCACCAGTTTATAAAGCCTTATTGGTGGCTTGCAATGCTTCAAGATTTGTAACCATACCATTCTTGATGCCCTCTTCGATTCCTTCTCCGAGTTTGATGATATCAGAGAACTTTTGACCCTCGATCGACATCAACCTCTCGTAATATTGGGGATCCTGAGCCCGGACGAAGAATCTATTCATTTGCTCTTCTTTTAGGGCCGGCCTGACCTTTGCAGCTTCTGACCTCTAACGAGTAGCATACTCGCGGAATGTTTCGGTGGGTTTCTTCTTCAAATTCTATATGTAGAATACATCCGGTGCATTCTCTGTATTGAATCGAAATCTATCCATGAAGTCCGATGCCATACCTACCCAACTTGTCCATTTCTTGGGGTCCTGACTGATGTACCAGGATAGTGCATCTCCCTTCAGGCTCCTCATGAAGAGCTTCATACGGATCTTCTCATCTCTTCCAACCCCAACTAGCTTATCGCAATAGGTTCTCAGGTGGACTCTGGGATCTCCTGTTCCATCAAACATTTCGAACTTGGGAGGTTTGTACCCCTCCGGAAGTTCAACATCTGGTTGAGTGCATAAGTCTTCATAATTTAACCCCTCGATACCTTTGTTACCTTCCACGCCCCGAACTCGGCTGGTCAATTTCTTGAGTTCTGCTGCTAAGTTCTTGATAAGGGAGTCTTTGTCATCAGACTCAGGTGCATTTGAGATTGGTTGAGTGTAGTGGGGTACAGTATCCACATAAATAAGAGTGTTGTGGAGATGGTCATGGTGGTGTTTAGTGGCTCGGGAATGAGTAGTGGAGTGTTATTTGGAGTGTGGCATGCGTTGCAGTGCTGGGTATGAGTGGGTTGTTTCTGTGGGGTATTTTGTGGAGGTGCGAGATTCTGGGTGTTGACATCAGGAGCGGTGAGGGAAAATGATAGGTTCGCCAAATTCCGAACCTGATCCAGTTCTTCTCGAAATTTCAACAGCTTTTGCTCCAATTGTGTAGCAGTTTCCTTAGCAACCGGGGTACCCTGAGGAATCTCAATCTCCTTTCTGGCGCTTGTATCTCCCATTTTACCTTTGTTCTTGTTCCGGACAGGACTCGGAGGAGGAGGAGGTGGAGGGCCCTTGGATCTTGTGGAGTATGCTGATGGTGCCAGAATGCACGAACTAACCTTTGGGGAGGGGAATAAAAATAAAAGAAAAACAAAAAGGTAACAAGTTAGTCCTAATTTTGGTGCCTCGTTGTGCCCGAGGTAGGCCTAGCGACAAATAGTTTTGGAGAACTTATAATGCTAAATGCCTAATTTTATTGATAGAAATAAGACGAATCCAAAACGACTCTAAATAATAGGAAGTAAATGTCACTAGTGGCCATTGGCCTTATTACATCATTAAGGCAAAATAAAGGACTCCTAACTACTTGGTCCCAGAAGGATCTTCCCCAGATTTGGCATCCTTGTCTCCCTCGAACAGCCCACCAACTCGCGTAGTCCTAGCAGTAAGTAGGCTCGGGCCAGATGTCCACCTGCATTTCCTTCAGCGTTTTGGCAGTCTTCGATCCTCTTGATGAACTTTCCTTCCAGCTTTACCCCGCTCCAAATACCCTAGCCGGTTGTTGGCGCTGACAGCCATTTCTTTCCACTCCTCGATCAACTTCTGATGGGCTTCTTGTATTTCCCGGTGCTCACTTTCACACTCTCGAATTCTCTTGCGCAGTTGATTATACTTAACCCGTGCTTCAACGTGCTCGTCGATGATTCTATGACCTCGAACGAATTCGGGCTGACCCATGCCATTGTCTTCTAACCAACCCGAATAGTGTGGCGCGCAACCGGCGTGATACCTGTCTGGCTCAATAGATACTTTCCCCAAAACGAGTTTGCAGTGCCACAAGTGCTGAGCTTGGCACCTGTGAGGGCTATCATCATCCTGGAAATCAGCCCTAAAGTGACTCATTTTGTCGACCCTTGGTATGATTTGCTTTCTTCCAACTTGCCTCATGGCTCGGAGAGGAACGTAAGGATAAGTCCCTCTCAAACCAATTAGTATGAGAAACGGTGCATCTCGGGAATGAATTCATCCGTGGGGAACCACTCGACCATCCATTGTACCTGGTCTTCTTTCAGATTTTCAAATAATTCTGCCCATCCTCTGGCGTCCTCTGGCTGAGCGAACATTTTAGTCATATAATTCATACGCCTTGGCTGGTGGAAGGCGATGTGATCATCCCAGTCTCTGCGTAGGATCTCTTGTCGGTATTCCCCTTTCTGGAGGTGTTCCATGAGCCAGAGCTGAAGTAATAAGTTGCAACCCTCAAAATGACTGCCCTTTTGCTGACAATTGTCCAAGGCACGGTATATCTCAGCAATGATCATGGGCACTATGCTGAAAGTCTGCCCACCAATTCCTTCCATCAAAGTCTTGGTTACCATGGCCAGTCTGGTGTGGATCCTAGCCTTCTTCATAGGGAACACCATCATTCCCAAAAAGCAAAACATAAAAACGAAGAACCTTCTATGGACATGCCCCAATGAGGTGATGGCGAACTCATCTGAATAGGTGCGGTATGACTTGCTATGGCCGTACCTCTCGTACAGATAGTCGAATGGGATGTAAGAGTCTTTCAAGCATGTTAAGTCTGGGTTCTTCTTCAGTCCCATNCTTGATGCTCTTGTGTCACACTTGATCCATAGTTTTCAAAAGCTTAAAATGTGTTAATGATGCATTCGTATTGAGGGCAATTGTTAGTCCCAATTGATGCTTGTTGAGGTTACTTTAGGATAGCTGGAAATTAATTGATTGCTCTTTTTGGGGTGGGTCTTATTTTGTTTGCTTGAGGACAAGCAAAGGTTTAAGTTTGGGGGAGTTGATAAGTTAGGATTTTACCATGAGTATACCCCTTATTTGCTATTGCTTTTGTTACAAATTGCCACAAAATAGTCCCAGAATGCTGACAAGTTACGCTTGATTGCAGGTTTGAGCGACAAGATGACAAATGTCAAAGATAGGCTCAAAACGGAGTGAAACCTGCCAAGTGTCAAGAATAAGTGGAGTTGAGGAACAGAAGACCCAGCCGGACCGCACTGATATGTGTCGACGCCCCCTTTTCTTTCCTCGCGGAATTGGGTTCACGACATTTGGGAAGACAACTCTTTTCCCACTTTGGGAATTGGGTTTTTTGAGAGTTTGGAGAGTCGCCACCTAATGATTATAGTGCATTAGGACACTTTTAGAAGAATTAAAGATGCAGACCAGAGTTTTGGGTAAGGGCTTGAAATTATCTCGAGGGGAAGGTGTTAGGCACCCCTCAAGATCCACTAGTGTGGTTCCCGGCCATGCTACAATTGTGACTTTAGATGTAAATGTAAATAAAAAAGTACAAGAAGCACAAGGTTAAAAGAAGTGCTGAATTTTAAAGGAGCAATTTTTGTAAAAAACGTGCAAGTAGAGGAAAAGGTCAAGTATTTAGTGCAAATAATTCGAAAGATCATGCGAGAAGCAGAAATTGAAGATGCAATAGCTTTAAAGATTCAGAAAATTTTGTTAAACTAATAAAGAAGGAGAAAGGGGTCCTAGGTTTATACATTACATGGATCATTCGCACAACACTGGTACTCAGTTGTACGCGGAGTGTTATCGTGTAATCATCATCTCCATGTCTACTCTTCCCACCCCGTTAAGGTATTAAAGCGCGGAACGGTATCGTTTACTTATCGCATGCTACTACCCGTCCCAATCCTATTAGTCCCGGGGTATTAGGACTTCTAATCCTAAAGGGGAAGAAAGGGATGGGGGCCTTTGTGGAGTTTAAAGGATATAATTCTAGCTCGACATTCAAAACAAGTATCAAGTAAAAGGGGGGGACAAGCAAGCATACAAGGCTCAAATAAACCCCAGAAGTCAAACAATCATTTAGTTTAGCATGCCTTGACAAATACTGATTTGGTCTTAGATTAAATTAAGCAGCGAGCGGACTGGTTCAACACATGTATTTAAACAGAGAGTCTGCATTAGGCAACTCGGATACAGTTGCCAGGGACTGACCCAATTCATTAATTAGCCAACCTTTGTTTATGAGTTGAAAAAAAACCTAGGCGTATGATCTATTAATTTCAGGAAAAAGATGCAAAGAGTTACCAGTAGTTTCAGAAAAGATGCAAGTTGATTTTAGAAAAAGAATTATCAGTTTAAACAAAGGGAAAAGATGCAAACCGATTTTAGAAAAGAGTTACCAGTTGTTTCAGAAAAGATGTACACTGATTAAAAGGTTTACGAGCATCGGGGGAGTGCAGATTGGTTATAGGAAAAAGGTTTACCAATTTTAGCGGGTATCAAAAGTAGAAAATTACCAGTTTTAGTAAAGACACTAGTTCCAGCAATCGATACTGCTTAAGAACGAATGATGCTATTAAAGACGAGGTTTCCTATAGGCATGCTTTCTATACGTTTACCGATTTTAACACCCTTTCATGACATTAATAGGAGTCTTATACACATGATGTCTATATGCAACTTTGTTATTAAGCCTATAAACGGTTTGCCTAATGACATTTGTATATGCAGAAATGAAAGAGCCTATAGACATGATCTCTATATGTGTCATTACAGAACATGAATGTTAAATCCTATAGACATGCTTTCTAGGTGATTTTGCGGTAAAGTTAAGCGTTAAATCCTATAGGCATGGTCTCTATGTGGTTGAATCAGAATTAAAGACCCTATAGGCAGGACTTCTAGTTTGAATAAAAATCCTAACTCATGATTTCTACCCTTTGGATGCAAGAAAAGTAAAGACCCCTCCCACACCCTTTTACTATACTCCCCGAGTTTCATACAAAATTATTACAATCCAATGAATCGAACTGGAAATTAAAAGATACATCAAAAGCTAACAGCTAGATCCGAGTAGCCTAATTCAACCTTAATGTCTAATAACATGCGATTGAGCCACTTCCGGGATCCAGATTTCCAAAACCTTCTCTTTATCCAAGGAGTTTTAAAGTTCCAAGGAATCTCAGGGATTCCAGGCATTGCTTACACCCAGGATACTATCAGAATTAGAATAGTGCAGTGTGGAAGAGCCAGCTCTCATGCATCCAAGTTCAGAGGGAGCTCAGGTGGTCCCGGAGCATGGCTTGCAAGAGAGGGGCTGAACTTATAGCTAAGAGCAAGTGCAAAGTGAAAGGGGAATTGGGGAGCCATGACAGGTGGTGGTCATACCTAGCTACAAAGTAGGCTGGCACACCCCTGACCACTTGTTTGGTTGAACAAGTTAGGAGCAGACCTT
Source organism: Nicotiana attenuata (assembly GCF_001879085.1). Classification (NCBI taxonomy): domain Eukaryota; kingdom Viridiplantae; phylum Streptophyta; class Magnoliopsida; order Solanales; family Solanaceae; genus Nicotiana; species Nicotiana attenuata. The sequence continues at coordinate 14,255 of NW_017672669.1, forward strand.
TTGAAGGTCAGACCAAAGTCTAGATAGTGATTAGGACACTATCAGACCCCAGTCCAGGGCTCAGACACATAAAAGGGGAAAAGGGAATGGGGGCATTGATTGAGTTTGGGATTCAAAGAGAATCCTGTTCAGGATCATAGACAGCAAATTAGAGTGTTGTTATGTCCTGAACCATAACTCACATACAATGGGTAAAGGGTAAGGGGATTCACATAGGAACAATAAAGACAAAGTTGCAGAAAAACAGTAGGAAAACATAACAGAACTAGGATGTGAAACACATAGTGCAGGAGCAGTATTTAAACTAAGATGGACATACCAGTTGCAAAGTAAGAGAATAGCAGAGTAACCATAGCAAGCAAACAGCAGAAACAACTCAGGTTTTCAGCAGAACACTTGAAGATTCAAGGAGAGCTTAAAGGGTATTTCAGAAAGCAAAGAGGAGACGTACAAAGAACTGGTCTGTGTATTTGAGAGAAGAAGGGAGTAGAAAGCAGATTGCCTATTATTACTTGATTGTTACTTACTCGTTGTTACTGCCCTTTTGAAAAGGGGAGGGCTGAGCCCTTTATATAGTTTTGAAAACAGGTGAGGTAGGCACAAAAGTATAAACATAGAAACTAATCTAATTAGTATCAATTAGGGTAGACAGACTCCTTTAATTAAGGGTCTAGTTCGGAGGACTAAGAAGGAAGAGAGAATCAGTTTATTAAGGCTAAATTAAAGTAAAGAGACCATATGGTGCACAAATAAGGTCACATACACAATTGGATATTTAAGGAAAGAGGGCACAGTAGTAAGAATAAGGTATAAGTTTAAAAATCAGTCAAAGGATCTCGGCTCCAGTTGTAAATCACAAAGAGACTGAGATAATTAAGGAAGTAAATAATTCAAACGTTGGTACAAAATCACAAAAGATACAGATCAATTATTTAAAGAAAACATCAGTAAGGTAAAAGAGGTTCAATCAACAGAAATTAGTGACGAATTTCTTAGCCTGATTAAAGGAATTTCGAAAATAAAACTTTGAAAGGGAAGCTTATATATAAGCATGCAGTTCAAAACAAAGAAGAACAATGAGAGTTTTTTCCATAATCATAGGCAAATAAGTTCACAAGTTCGATTAGACTCGTCATGAGTCTGTAAACCTAGGGTTTCAGAGTGAAACCCTAGTGTCTTTCACTTCAATGAAAAGAAAACCCCCCAAATCTTAGGGTTTCACATGGAGTCGGAGGTGAGGGAATCGTTCAAAGTCACAGAGATAGGCAGATATGCACAAACAGAAGTAAGAGGAAATTACGAGTTTTAAGACGAAGGTAGGCAAGAGCATGATCAACAGAACTCAGAAACAAAATCAAAGCATGAGCTTAAGCACATAAGCAAAAGCGAGTCAATAACCTAGGCTAACATGTGAACAAAAGAGGTAAAAGAATCTCCGTAAAAGATCCAGTAAGAAACACAAGAGCAGGCTTGAACATAACAAGGAATAAAACAACGAGCATGAACACACATAAAAAGAGTAAAAGAATCAGAAACATTTAGAAAACCCTAAAAATAGGATTCGAACAGTTTTGAAAAGGGAAAATTGGGGAAAAACTCTAAAATGGCACACACAGCATAGATCTAGCATAGATCTAGACGAATAAGCGAAAAAGGAACCTCGATTAGGCTAGGGTTTCTGAGAACCCAAAAGGACGAGAAGGCTTGGAAGTCTCGAGAATGGTTCTGAGCTAGCAAGGTCGAATCCAGGCTCGAGAGGCTGAGATACGCCGGAGCAAAGCCGGAAATGGCCAAAGAAACTCGAACCGGCCAAGGTCTGGATGAAGACCTTCGAGGTCTAGCCTCGAATCTTCAATGAGCAAGCGTGTGAGAGCAGGAGATGGTGGGTAGAGGTTGTCCATGGCTAGATTAGCCATGGATTCTGGAGGTAGGTGGATATTAGGGTTTCAGAGGTTGAGAGGGTTCGAGAGAGACGAGAGGAACCAGAGGCGGCGGATTTGGAGAATGGGGATAGGGTTAGGGTCATTTGGGAATTAAAATGGTAAGGAGGAAATGTGGCCGTTGATCATTTTGATCAACGGCCTGGATCAAAAGGGAGCCGGGCGGGTAAAAATAAACGGGCCGTGGGTCGGGTTAATTAAGAAATTGGGTAGGGAATTTTGGGTCTGATTTGGGCTTAAGATTGAGGTTAATTTCGGGCAAAAATTGAAATGCAAAGGGCTAACTCTTAAATAGCCACGTTTCCCTTGTTTTAATTTATAAAAAATAGCAAAATAATTTCTTGAAATAAATCAAATGTGATAAAATGATTAATGATACATAATTATCAAATTAAAAATACTGGAGTCAATTTTATGAATATTATTACAATTGAATCTTTAAAGAGGCTAGTATTGCAATTATATGCAATTTAGTTTTAAAAATACCAAATGAATTTGTAAAAATATGCAAAAATCATGTTAGCTATGTTTTGATGTAAATATGAGAATAAAATAAATCGTTCACCAAAATGGCAAATTTTGGGAATAATTATTGGATTTTATGGTATAAAAATAGGCAATAAATTGGTTTAAAAAATCATCAAAAATATCAAAACTCATGGGTGTGCTTATATATGCACAAATATGCTATTTTGGAAGTATTTTGGGTACAAAAAATACATAGGGAAAAATTGGGTATCAACACTGGCTACGAGCCGTAATATGGAATACAGCTCACCTAAGTCCCTGGATTTAAACACGCCTCTGCTCTCACAAGGCTACTAGACATATATGTACTTGCACAAAAGTGTGCAGCAAGTGCATTACGAGTACGTAAATCAACGCGTTCCCAGTAAGTATCCTGTCTAACCTCGAAGAAGTAGTGACAAGGGGTCGACTCCGATACTTACTATAGGCTAACAATAAAATGCCGATATTATATTTAAGCATGGAATACATAACATACCTGAAAATTCAATAGCCGAAGATAATCAACAATTCTTATACAAATGGAAATCCCCAAATTTATTTTTCATCATTTAACAATTTATATCTCAAGCCAATAAGCAATGTCAATTGTTATTAGTTCCAAAGAGTTATCATACGCAAGTCATGCCTAGGTTGTACCACCCGATCCAACATATAAATATAAATTGTGCGCTACCGAGGGTCGAACAGCACAAACCATAGATGCATCTATTTAACCTGCCGAGGCGAACGGTGCGCTCCCATAAGAGTAGTTCAAATTTACCATGCTCGCGAAATATATTTGCGACGGGGTTGAACATTGATTTTCTCAAATTATTATTATTATTATACTCTTTAATTCTTTTTAAAAATACGAAATTCAAATGAAAACTTTCATGTCCGGAAATTCTTAATATCAACTCTGTTCAAGGCATTTAATAAGTATACTCGATCACAATTCCTTTCAAGGCAAATAATAAACAAAATTAAATAACGGTATCAACAAGGCATGGTATAAACCTAGAACTACCCAGACATAGGCATAATTAGTAGCTACGTACGGACTCTCGTCACCTCGTGCGTACGTATCCCCCGCAAATAGAAGAACATATTAATTCAATTTACCTATGGGGTTAATTCCCTCTTACAAGATTAGAAATGAGACTTACCTCGCTCCAGAGTTCCATAACCAGTTCCCAAGCCTTTCCAACAACTCAAATCGATGCACAACACTCCAAAACTAGTCAATAAATGAGCAAATCCATAAATATATACTCTAATACTCATTATAATCAAACTTACAACAATCTCCAACTCTGCTCGAAAAGTCGATAAAAATCACCCTCTGGCCCACGTGCCCAGATTCCAAATTTTTTGAAGATAAACTTTACCCATAACACCATGAACTCAAATATATAGTTTATTCCCAGTTCCATATCCAATTTCATGGTCAAAATCCAAAAATATAAATTCCTAGGTTTTTCTTCAAAATCCCAAATACAAATTTTCATGCCTAAATCTATGTATAAACCTTGTATTTAACTCACAACTAGTAGAAATCACTTACCTCAGGCTTGATGATAAAATCCCCTCTTCAAAAGCTAAAACAATCGCCCAAGCCGTGTGAAAAATGGGTTAAATGAACCCAAACCCCGCTTTTAAAATATTTTGCCCAGCCCAGGTCCGCCCTTCTTCGCGTTCACGATCAAAGCCTCGCGTTCGCAAAGGCTCCAGACTCCAGCGTTCGCCAAGGCTAATTGGCTCCAGGCCCAGCTTCCCCCTTTCTTCTTCGCGTTCACGTATCTTTGGCCGCGTTCACGAAGGCCTTCACAGCTAGTGCCTCGCGTTCGCGTCCACTGCCTCGCATTCGCGAACTCCAAATCCCAGTAGCCTCCGATTTCCTCTTTTCGAATGTGGGACTCCCTTCACGTTCGCAAAGAAGGAAACCAGATACCAGAAATAGTGGTTCTTAAACAGCTCAAATTGATCCGAAACCACCCTGAGACACACCCGAGGCCCCCCGGGACCCCGTCCAATTCACACCAACCAGTCCCATAACACAACACGGACCTGCTCGAGGCCTCAAATCACATTAAATAACTCCAAAATCATGAATCCCAACCCAATTCAAGCTTAATGAACTTTAGAACTTCAAACTTCTACATTTGATGCCGAAACCTATAAAATCACGTCCAATTGACCTTAAATTTTGCACACAAGTCACATTCGATATTACGGACCTATTCCAACTTTCGAAATCATAATCCAACCCAGATATCAAAAAGTCCACTCCCGGTCAAAATTCCCAAAAACCTTCAAATTTCTAACTTTCGCCAAATGATCCCGAAATGATATACGGACCTCCAAATCCACATTCGCACGCGCTCCTAACACCAGAATCACCATAGGGAGCTATTCCCAAACTCGGAATCCCAAACGGACATTGATAACATTAAGATACACTTCCACCCCAAATTTATGAAATCCTTCCAAATGCCAACATTCCACAATAGGCGCCGAAATGCTCCTGGACCATCCAAAACCCGATCCGGACATACTCCCAAGTCCAAAATCATCATATGAACCTGTTGGAACCTTCCAATCCCAATTCCAAGGTCGTTTACTCAAAAATCACTCCTTATTCTATTAGTCCAAATTAAAGCTTTTGCAATTAGAATATTCTTTCCAAATTAACTCTGAACTTCCCGAAATTCAGTTCCGACTATGCGTGTAAGTCATAATACCTAATATGAGCTACTCAGGGCCTTAAACCACTGAATGGTGTGCTAGAGCTCAAAACGACCGGTCGGGTCGTTACAAGTAGAGTCTTGCATATTAGTATGGAGACATCTGCACATATCTTCGAGAGGCTACTAAACCGTTAGGAAACTTCACTTTCTTGTATTCATGTCATGTGGATTTCTTGATTCCTAAAACTTAACTTCTATTATTCTATTCTCTCACAGATGGTGAGGACACGTGCAACTGCATTAAGCAGAAAGCCACCAGTACCACCAGCTAGGGCCACGAGAGGCTAGGCTACGGTAGAGATCGAGGTACAGCTCGTACTGCAGCTAGAGCAACACCTATGTAGTGACTAGTTGCCCCAGCTCGAGAGCAGATAGTAGATATGGTTGAGCCAGTGGGACTAGCTTAGGCACCAGCTGTGACCATTGTGATTCCAGGCCTTTAAGAAGCTTTAGCACAGATATTGACTATATGAACGAGTTTGGCTCAGGCTGTCTCAGTTCCGGTTGCACCATCCACTTCTCAGGCCGGGGAAGGTACATAGACTCCCGACGCCCATACTCCAAAGCAGGTGGCTCACGGACTTCAGACACCAGGGATACCACTTGCCCAGCCAGTTGCAGCTGCTCAAGCCTAGGTTGGTCCACCTATGAGTGACGAGGAGGAGAAGAGGCTAGAGCAGTTTGGGAGGCTCAGGACTCCAGAGTTCAGTGGGGTTGAGTTAGAAGATGCTTAGGATTTCTTAGACAGGTGCCAGCAGATCCTTCGCACTGCGGGTATTTTAGAGATCAGTGGAGTCTTATTTACTACTTTTCAGCTATTGGGGGCAACCTTCAGATGGTGGGAGACCTATGAGTTGAGCAGGCCAACCAGCGCTGCACCACTTATGTGGCATAAGTTCTCAATTCTCTTCTTTGAGAATTTTTTCCAAAGACTCGCAGGGAAGAGTTACGTAGGCAGTTTGAGCAGCTACACCAGGAGGGCATGTCAGTTACCCCGTATGAGATGAGGTTTTCAGAGTTGGCCCGTCACGCAATATAGTTTGTTCCCACTGAGAGGGAGATGATAGGTTCGTTGATTGCCGCAATATGGACTACATTTCGTCATAACTTAGGAGATTGTGTCAAGTCCGAGGTTTGACGAGGTGGTTGATATTGCTAGGTGCCTAGAGTAGGTTCGTAGTGAGGATCTCGAGGAGAGGGAGATCAACATGCCTCGTGGTTCAGGTGGTTCAGCGGTGCTTTATCTGGAGGACGGTCCCATCACAACAAGGGTCGTCTTTATAGGCCCGCTCAAATGACTCGTCTGATTCATCATGGTGCATTAGTTTGCCATGGTTCCTACAGTGCTTGTTCGGGTCAGGCATCATTCAGTGCGTTGGCAGTACAGAGTTCTTACCATGCTTAATCTTCCCAGGTTTCTACAGGCAGTTCTTCGGGTTATCAAGGTCAGCAGCCCTTCAAGAGGGGTTGTTATGAGTGCGGAGTCTTGAGATATCTCAAGAGAGATTTCCCCAAGCTATTGGGTAGGGTTTCACAGTAGAGATCTCAGCCTATAATTCCAGCACCAGCAGCTTCACCACCCGTACGGCTAGCTCGATGTGGGACTGAGTCAGCTCAAGGAAGCCCTAGAGGGGGAGGTCGATCAAGTAGTGGTCAGGATCTGTGCTATGCTTTTCTCGCCAGGCCAGAGGTAGTTGCTTCATACGCAGTGATCGCAAGTTTTGTTTAAGTGTGCCACGGAGATGCTTCCATATTATTTTACTCTAGTTCCACTTATTCATATGTGTCATCGTACTTTGCTCGTTATTTGGGTATGCCTCGTGATTCCTTATTTACACATGTTCATGTATCTATGTCGGTGGGTGATTCTATTATTGTGAACCATGTATATCGGTTGTGTGTAATGACTATTGGGGGATTGTAGACGAGAGTTGATCTCTTGCTGCTTAGTATGGTTGATTTTGACGTGATTCTAGTCATGGATTAGTTGTCACCATGTTATGTTTTTCTGTATTGTCACTCTAAGACCGTGACATTGGCGATGTCGGTTTTGCCTAGGATAGAGTTTAGAGGTTCTCTGGACTATGTTCCCAGTAGAGTGATTTCATATCTGAAGGCCCAACGGATGATTGGGAAGGGATGTTTGGCATATTTGGCTTTCGTGAGGGATGTTGGTGCTGATACTCCTCCTACTAAGTTCGTTCCGGTAGTGAGGGACTTCTCAAATGTGATTCGTGCAGACTTTCTAGGCATGCCACCCGACAGGGACATTGACTTTGGTATTGACTTGGTGCCGGGCACTCAGTCCATCTCTATTCCATCGTATTGTATGGCACCAACAGAGTTGAAAAAATTGAAAGAACAACTTTATGAGCTACTTGATAAGGGATTTAGCATTCCTAGTGTGTCGCCTTGGGGTGCACCAATTCTGTTTGTGAAGAAGAAGGATTTTACCAACCGGATGTGCATTGATTACCGGCAGTTGAACAAAGTTACAATTAAGAACAAATATCCCTTACCTCGCATTGATGGCTTATTTGACTAGATTTAGGGAGCTAGAGTGTTTTCAAAGATTGATCTGAGGTACATGTATCACCAGCTGAAGATTCGGGATTTTGATGTCTAGAAGACGATATTTAGGACCAGATATGGTCACTACGAGTTTTTGTGATGTAATTTGGGTTGACCAATGCCCCAGCAGCATTTATGCACCTGATGAACAGTGTATTCTAGCCTTATCTTGATTCTTTGTTTCATATATTCATTGATTATATACGGGTGTACTCACGCAGCCAGGAAGAGCATGCGCAGCATCTGAGGATTTCACTTCAGACGTTAAGAGAGAAGAAGCTTTAAGCTAAACTCTCTAAGTGTGAGTTTTGGCTAGATTCAGTGGCGTTTTTAGGGCATGTGGTATCTAGTGAGGGGATAAAGGTAGATCCGAAGAAGATTGGGGCAGTTCAGCGTTGGCCGAAACCATGTTCAGCTACCGAGATTCGAAATTTCCTTGGCTTGGCTAGATATTATCATCAATTTGTGGAGGGTTTCTCAAATATTGATGCACCTTTGACTATATTGACCCAGAAGGGTGCCCCTTTCAAGTGGCCTAATGAGTGTGAGGAGAGCTTTCTGAAGCTCAAGACTACCTTGACCACAGCTCCAGTTCTATTTTTATATTCAACATCGTGTTTATATACTGTGTATTTTGATTCTTCTCGGATTGGTATTGTGTGTGTCTTGATGCTGGAGGGTAGATTGATTTCTTATGCTTCGCGCCAGTTGAAGCCCCATGAGAAGAACTACCCCATTCATTATTTAGAGTTAGCGGCTATTGTTCATGCATTGAAGATTTGCAGGCATTATCTCTACGACGTGTCTTTTGAGGTATTTAAAGATCATCGGAGTCTGCAACACTTGTTTAAGAAGAAGGATCTAAATTTGAGGCAGCGGAGATGGTTAGAGCTGTTAAATGACTATGATATCACCATTTGTATCATCAGGCCAAAATGGTGGCTGATGCCTTGAGTAGAAAGGCGGTCAGTATGGGTAGCCTTGAATATATTCTAGTTGGTGAGAGACCTATAGCATTGGATGTTCAGGCTTTGGCCAATCAGTTCATGAGTGTTACGCCCCATATTTTCATACGTAAAAGTGCATCGTAAGCAAACTAATGTAAGACCAAAAATGAGATCATATTTGAAAGTATGTAAAATAAGTTAATCATGTTACCTCGGAGGTTACAAATATTGATGATCATGAACAACAAGTACAAAGAGGGTTGGAAGGTTCAGAAGCTAAAGGAATTGAAGAAAATAATGTTTCATCGAAAGTCGACAAGTTAGAAATGTTATAACCCGTACCTTTGGGGTGAGAATTGGGTTCTTAATATGATTATAGGTTTATGTTATAATTTATTTTAGTCTTATGGTAGTCATGTTTTAAGTTGTAAGGTCAAGCAAGTTGTGGAACAAAAGTCGATGAAAGTCATCACAAGTTACGTTCATAAGTTTTACTGAAGTTTAGGTCAAATGTCACTGCGATTTTCTCCCAATATACTTAGAGTTAAGGGGTGATCCACCAATAAAATTGAAGATCTATGTGTCGATTTTCTAACACACTAAACCATTTTTCGATACGATATTGTAGTAGAGAGGTATATGCATTTTTGCGAGACTGCGTAGACTACTAGGTGACAAGTAGGTGTGTCACCTAGTTTCTTAAATGAGAGGACTAAATATGTCCAAAAAGGGGCTATTTAAGGTCGGCCAAAGAGCCCTTTTAAGGGCTTATCTCCTGAAAAATAACACTTATTATATAGCAAAATAACCAGAGATAAGCCCCCGCAAAAATCCTCCCAAAAATTGAACACAAACCCTAAGTGATTTTCTCTTCTTTCCAAGTTCTAGTTGGAGGAAAATCTAGGGTTTGAAGAACCAAGATAGGAGCTGAGATATTCAACAAATAAGGTAAGTTTACTGCTCTCTTTCATCTATTTTTTCTGCTGGAAATATATGGAAAGTCGTTCTATATTTGTAGGAACTCAAGGGACAGTGACCGGAAGTCATGAGTTCAAGTTATTCAACGTGTTCTGGACTATTTTGCGGCTATTTAGTATTGCTATTGGATTTCATGTTTTGCTACTATTTTAGGGAGTTTTGGAGGATAAAGGGTGTGGAGAAACACCACATAAATGCAGGGTGGTGGGCTGGTTGTTCGTTGTAACATTTTTGGGTTGTTTGGCACTACTACGGTGGTCGTTTTGTGTATGAAGCAATTGGGGTGTGTTGGACTTTTTTGTAGTATTTTGTGGTGTATATAAGGTTGGAAAATAATGTATATATGTTATTATTATTATTATTCTGTTCTTGTGTTGTTGGTGTAATCTCAAATTGGGAGGAAGTAAAGATTATAGGGGAGATGCTGCCCGTTTTAATATAAAATAAGCTTGTCATTCGTTATGCGATAGTTGTACTTTTCGTAACTTAATGATAGTATTATTATTGTTGCTGTAAATTAAGGTGTGAAGAAACGAGTTCTACGTGGTTATTGGAAAGATTGTGATAAGGTATGTTAGGCTAAACCTTTCCTTCATTTGAGCATGATCCCGTAACTACATGCGTTTCACAAAGAGACATAAAGAGAAGTTCGTATTCCTGAACTTATGTACATTATCCTAGTCTCACAAGTTACAGTATTCTCCCTTATCGGGACTTTATATTTAGTTTAGTATTGTCTTCTTTCAGCCAAGAGAGCAGAGAGTCTGTATATATATAGTATTGCAGTATTTTCAGCACCATCGAGCTATAATCGGTGGGCAGGCCCCTATTAGGCAATATTTGATCAGATGGTAAGTTATATACCGAGCCTACTATGGTCGAACGCCTATAAGCGATCCCAGAATGGATGAGCTACCGAGCAGTTACATGTACCGAGCATTATAAGGCCGTGCAGCTATTTTACTTACTATATTGAGAGAGTTGAGTCAGTATCAGCAGGTAAGTATATCTCCAGATCATCTTTGACTCCTAGTTTCTTTCATTAATTATATTATCAATTCAGTTTCAGCTTTAAATTATTTATTGTCTTACATAATCGGTACATTATTTCATACATACGTCCCTTTCCTGGGGATGCTGCATTTCATGCATGCAGGTTCAGATAGATAGACTGGTAGACCTCCTCCATCGGTGTTGTCCGTGTTCAGCTTGATCGGTATGCTCCACGTCCGTCGAAGTTGGCGGGTCTACGATTTGGGTATATATTATGTATATATGTATGTATATTATGGGTAGGTCGGGGCCCTATTCTGACCACAGTACTTCCTTCAATAGAGACTTGTAGACATATCCTATCAGTCAATGCAGTATGTTGGGCTTGTAGGCCTTGTATATATATTTTTGTTGGCTTGTCAGTTGTAGTAGTTATAACGGCCTTGTCGGACCAACTTTATATTGATGTTCAGTCAGAGCCAATTTCCGTTCAGTTTTATATTTTGCTTCACAAATTGTCTTGCAATGTGGCCCTATGGCCAAAGTAGATAATGTATGTTCAGAGTCCCTTTGTCTCAAGTTGGTACGCTCGGTTAAGTGAGGCACCGGGTGCCGATCTCGCACCCCCAGGTTTGGGGCGTGACAAACTGATATCAGAGCAGTTCTGTCCTAGGGAGTCTACAACCCGTGTCTAGTAGGGTCTTGTTTATAGATGTGTTGTGCACCACATTATATAAGCAGGGAACTAAAGGGAATTAAGAGTTGGTTACCCTTCTTTAAAATCTAGATCGTGTTGTAGAACTGAGTTATAGGAAATTTGAGTTGAACTTACGTATTGGTGTTTGCATACAGAGATGACGGTGACTAGGAAGATTACGGCAAGTCAGAGGAGAGATACAACAGTGGGTGACGGTGACTAGGAAGATTACGGCTAGTCAGAGGAGAGATACAACGGCTAGGCAGGGTACCCCACGTAGATGGGGCCCAGTTTGAGGCCTACTGCAAGACCCCTACTCGGCATTTACCGACTCATCCACCACCTAAGGAGATTCCTGGGGATACCGCACATACAGTTTGTCACGCCCCAAATCTGCGGAGGCATGGCTGGCACCCAGTGTCGTACTAGCCCGAGTGAACCACTCTGTAACTCATTTTTTCTTCTGTTGTTATCATGGGCAAACTCATAATGTATAACTATAAGTGGAAAAACGTTGCATGAATGAACCACCATTCATAAAACATAAATACATACGGGCCGTCAAGGCCTCTAACATACTATACATAATGAACCTGTGTCTACAACGTCTCTAAGAGTATTTGACATCAAACGAGACAAGGTAACGGCCTACCCATAAGTCTGTAACAAAACTCTGACACGATGACTTATAGAATTGGCTGCACTCCAAATGGGGTGGAGTCTTACCGATCCTTCACTGAATGTTAACCCCGTCTACTATGAGGGCTTGTCAAACTGATTATCTATACCTGCAGGCATGGATGCAGCGTCCCCAACAAAAGGACGTCAGTACGAATAATGTACTGAGTATTTAAGGCAGAACTGAAACATAACCATAAGTCAACATTAATTAAAGACATATAAGAATCAACCTGAATCTCTGAAGTGCCACCGTATAATGCTTCTCTTTGAGACTATTATCCATATCGTATGATGCCTGACTGCCCAACTGATCAGCGATAACTGCCCGACCAGCCGTCGCACGGTGTTAAATGTATGAATGCCCAACCAGTGGTAAATAATGGTACATAACTGCCCAAATGGTGGTAACTGCCCGACCGGCTGTAGCCCGATGGTAAATATATGACTTTCCGACCGGCTGTAGCACGGTGGTAAATGAAGATGCATGTCTGCCCAACCGGCCGTAGCACGGTGGTAAATGAATATGCATGACTGCCCAACCGGCTGTAGCACGATGGTAAATGAATATGCATGACTGCCTAACCGGCCGTAGCACCATGGTAAATGCATGAAGATGCATGTATCATAATATTATAAACACTAACATCTTTCTCATATACCTCAATAGAGACTTAGGAACATACTTAGACATGCTTGAATATCACTTTACAGGAATGAATAACATAGACATCCTTAACTACTAAGAGTAGAACCACTTATGGAATAACATTACGTTTACGTATTGTTACTTGGATCATGCCAAAAGAAAAATGGATTAGCCTTAACATACCTTACTTGAGGAATATATCAAACAATATTACTTGAGATTGCAAAGGACAACTTTTGCTCCTTTAAATCTTTGAACAAGAACTAAGCACTTCTTATGATCATGGCATATTTCATATTGTTGGACATATGGAGTATCAAGTATGTATGTTTTTGCTATGTTTCTAAAGTAAGATACTCCCTAATAATAGAAGAAAAGATTACAATCTCCTTTCGAGCTCTTAAATTGCCAAAGAATAACATGAAAGCTTAAGGCTTGCATTTCACATGTAAACAAAGCACATGCTATGACTCATGTGCACATTGGTGCCACCCTTGGCCTAACTTAATGCCATGTGGCAGCTCCTTAACAATATTTAATGAGGTAAAGACATCTCTTTAAAATTGTTGGTTGGTAGCCCTATTTTGTGGCTTAGTTGGCCAAAGAATTCTCTAATCTTGCCACCTAGCTCCAAGACTTGCCTAGTCAATATTGAACCCCTACTTGCTACCACGTTAATGCTTATCCACCCCCAATAATTAACCACCAAAACTCCCTAAATGTGCCATCTTGCTCTGTGAGTTAAGAGTCATTTATTGGGCTTTCCTCGGCTGCCACGTTGGGACTTATTTAAGCTTATCCAAAGCTTATAATTAATTAGCTAATCTCCCACCAAAAAATTTTAATAACCCAATAATCCACATAATAATTTCTAAGTCTCATTTCACTTAAATACTAGTATACTTCATATACCTTACTATCATGGTCATGTGGTATATTATTAGTCCATAAATATGGGGTATTATAGCTTGAACCGTATTTCATCTCCAAATGTCAAACTTCGACCAACCTCATTTTCTTCAACTCATTTTCCCTCTTATCTTCACGACTTTACTTATCGCTTATTATAAATATCATAAGCACTTATAACCTCAAAAATAGTCTCGTCATTGAACTTATGTTAATTATCTATGACAAATTCAATGCAGAAAGTACGAGATGTAACACAGTTCCCCCTCCGCTTCCATCAAATCAGGACTTGAGGAGTGCGGTGCATTTGTTGACACAGTTGGTAGCTACCCAGCAACGGGCTAGGCCATCAGCTAGTGCATGATCTTCTGAGGGGTCTGGGAGTTCAAGGGTCTAGGAGTTTATTGCTTTGAGTCCCCTAGAGTTCACGGGGACAGATCAGAGGGAGGATCCGTATGATTTCATAGATCAGCTTCACATGATATTTTAGGTTATGCATGCCACGGAGAAAGAGGTAGTGAGCTCGCATCTTTTCGACTCAGAGATATAGTCATCCTTTGTTACGAGGGATGGGAGAGGTCCAGGGGACGTGATGCACCTCCAGCTATTTGGGAAAATTTTTAGATGCCTTCTTGACTAGTACTTATCGTGGGAGATCCGACAGGCTTGAGTCGATCAGTTTCTAGCCCAAAAGCTGGGGAATATGAGCGTTCGAGAGTATAGTCTGCATGTTCACTCATTGGACAAATATGCTCCATCCATAGTTGCTACTATGCGGGACAGGATCCAAAGGTTTTATAGAAGGGTTTGCCCCAGAGTTAACCGAGGCATGTGCCACGGCTGCATTGCAGAATAGTATGGATATCTCCTGGATTCAGGCATTCTCCTAGAATATAGAAAGGGGCAGGCGTTGGCAGGCACCAGGGTACAGAGAGGAATTAGCAAGGCAGCGTAAGAGGATGAGATTTTCCAGGTCTCTAGAGCAATCTCAGGGTAGTTATAGGCCCAGTACTTCAGAGCCACCTAGGCCTCCATCGCCTCAATTACAGGTATGACTGCTATACTCAATCAGGACCATGTGAAAGCTCACGGGCATCGGGTTTACAGTGATAGCGAGGTTCTGGGCAGACATGGTCATTTTTGTCGCGTTGTGACATCTGTGGTAGAGGACACTTTGGCCAATGCCGAGCAGGTTCCGGTGTTTGTTATACATGTGGGCGTCCGAGGCATATGATGTGAGATTGACCAAATAGTGATTTTGGGGGTATGGCACAACCAACGAGTTCAACGACAGGATCATCTATGTCTGTGCATCCTTCAGGGCGCGAGTCTCAGTCTTCGGCTGGTAGAGTTCAAGGCAGGGGTATAGGTTCCAGTTCATGCGGTAATCAGAACTGTATCTAGGCTTTAGTGGGTTGACAAGACCAAGAGTCTTCACCAGACATTGTGATAATATATTGACCATTTGCTCTCACGATACTTATGCCTTGATAGACCCAGGATCTACTTTATCGTATATTACCCCGTTTGTCGCGGGGAAGTTTGGTATAGTGCCTGAAATACTTACTAATCCTTTTACTGTATCTACACCGGTCAGAGAATCGATTATTGCTAGACAGGTTACTGAGGTTCTACGGTGACAGTTTGTTGGCGTCAGACCTTAACCGATCTAGTTGAGCTAGAGATGATGGATTTTGATGCTATCATAGGCATGAACTGGTTGGTAGCTTGCTATGCCATAGTTAATTGCCGAGCAAAGGCAGCCAGATTTTATTTTTCGGGTGAGCCAGTCATTGAATGGGTGGGTAATACAGCGACACCCAGAGATAGGTTTATTTTCTATCTGAAGGCGAGGAAAATGATCGCCAAAGGGTGCATTTATCATATTGTGCGAGTTAGAGATGCAGATGCTGAGATACCTACACTTTAGTCTATTCTAGTAGTCAGAGTATGTAGATGTGTTCTAGATGAGCTTCCGGGTATTCCTACAGAGTGAGAGATCGATTTTAGCATCGATTTGCTTCCGGGAACTCAACCAATATCGATCCCTCTGTATGGAATGGCACCTTCCAAATTGAAGGAGTCGAGGAGCAGTTAAAAGATTTGATGGAGAAAGGTTTCATCTGACCCAGTACCTCACCTTGGGGTACACCGGTACTGTTTGTGTGGATGAAAGACGGCTCGCTGAGGATGTGAATCGATTATTGGAAGCTAAACAAGGTAACTATTAAGAATAAGTATCCACTTTCGAGGATCGATGACTTGTTTGATTAGTTGCATGGGGCTAGATGCTTTTCAAAGATAGATTTGAGGTCGGGGTACCACTAGGTCAGTGTTCAGGAGAAAGATATTTTTGAAACCAGCCTTCAGGACTCGATATGGCCACTTCGAGTTCTTTTTGATGCCCATCGGGTTGACAAATGCACCCGTCATATTTATGGACTTGATGAATAGCGTGTTCCGGCCATTTTTAGATCTTTTCGTAATAGTATTTATTGATGATATTCAGGTTTATTCACGTTCAGAGGAGGAGCATGCAGACCACCTGCGAGCGGTACTCCAAATCCTGGCCTAGACCTACCACTCTGACAGAGGTTCGTGGCTTTCTAGGCTTAGAAGGCTACTACCGGAGGTTTGTAGAGGGTTTTTCTTCCCTTTCGGCACCATTGACGAAGCTGACTCACAAAGCAGCTATGTTTCAGTGCACAGAGGCTTGCGAGCATAGTTTCCAAGAGCTTAATAACAGGTTAACCTCAGCGCCAATTTTAACACTTCCAGAGGGTCCAAAGGGTTATGCCGTGTATTGTGATGCCTCAGGAGTCGGCTTAGGATGTGTCATAATGCAACGTGGAAAGGTAATTGCGTATGCTTCAAGGCAGTTAAGGAAGCACGAGAGGAATTATCCGACCCACGACCTCGAGTTAGCTGCGGTTGTCCATGCACTTAAGCTATGGCGGCATTTTTATATGGTGTTCATGTGGATGTATTTATAGATCAAAAAAGCTTGCAATATATCTTCAAGAAAAAAGAGTTGAATTTGTGATAGAGGCGATGGCTAGAGTTATTAGAGATTACGATGTTAACATTCTTTATCATCCAGGGAAAGCTAATGTTGTAGCTAATGCCTAAAGTCGCCGATCTATGGGTAGCTTAGCACATGTAG
This sequence comes from Nicotiana attenuata, assembly GCF_001879085.1. Classification (NCBI taxonomy): domain Eukaryota; kingdom Viridiplantae; phylum Streptophyta; class Magnoliopsida; order Solanales; family Solanaceae; genus Nicotiana; species Nicotiana attenuata. The sequence continues at coordinate 31,037 of NW_017672669.1, forward strand.
AGGCTAAGAAAAGAAAATTAGCTAGAGAGCTTCATCAATTGGCTTGTTTGGGGGTTCAGTCAGTAGATTCTAACAATAGTGGAGTTGTACTCCAAAACACTACAAAATCATCTCTCATAGCTGAAGTAAAGGAAAGACAGTACTAGGACCTAGAGTTGGTTGAGTTGAGAGAGCAAGTTCCGCAACAAAAGAAGTCGTTGTTAGGGCTTAAGGAAGATGGGGTTCTCAGATACAGGGGTCGTCTGTGTATCCCAAATCTAGTAGGGCTACGAGATAGGATTATGTCAGAGGCACATTATCCGTGGTACTCCATTCATATTGGGTCGACGAAGATGTATCATGACATTAAGGATTTGTACTGATGGAATGATATGAAAAAGAACATTACTAAGTTTGTCGCCCGGTGTCCAAGTTGCCAGCAGGTGAAGGCAGAGCACCAGAATCCCGGAGAGCTAATGCAGACTATAGAGGTCCCGACATGGAAATGGGAGGCGATAAACATGGACTTTGTCACAGGTTTGCCTCGTTCTCATTGTAAGTTTGATTCTATATGGTTAATAGTCGATAGGTTCACGAAATCAACCCATTTCCTACTGGTCAGATCTACATATACAGTCGAAGATTATGTGAAGTCATATATTAAGGAGATAGTGCGGATGCACGTAGTACCAATATATATTATATCAGACCGTGGGGCCCAATTTACAGCACATTTTTGGAGGTCATTTCAGAGAGGCCTAGGGACTCAGGTGAATCTCAGCACAGCTTTTCATCCATAGGCTGATAGACAAGCCGAGCGCACAATTCAAATGCTTGAGGATATGTTATGAGCATGTGTGTTGGATTTTAAAAGAAGTTGGGATGAGCATCTACCTCTTATCGAGTTTGCATATAATAATAGTTACCACTCGAGTATCTAGATGGCTCCGTACGAGGCTTTATATAGGCGTAAGTGCAGATCTCCTATAAAGTGGTTTGATGTTGGAGAATCTGGGTTACATGGGCCAGACTTGGTTCAGCAGGCTGTAGAGAAAGTAAAGCTTATCCAAGAGCGATTGTTGAAAGCTCAGAGTCGTCAGAAGTCATATTCTAACGTGCAGCAACGAGACTTAGAGTTCGGGGTTGATGACTGGGTATTCTTAAAGGTGTCGCCTGTGAAGGGCGTGATGAGGTTTGGAAAGAAAGGCAAGCTTAGCCCACGGTATATTGGGCCTTATAGGATTAGTCGTAGAGTGGGCCACGTAGCTTATGAGTTAGATTTGCCCTCGGAATTAGAGTCTGTCCATCCAGTTTTTCACGTATCTATGCTACAGAAGTGCATTGGGAATCCTACCCAAGTGGTGCCCACTGATGATGTATAGATCATGGAGGGCTTATCGTACGAGGAAGTTCCAATTGCCATCCTAGACCGACAAATACGCAAGCTACGAAATAAGGAGGTAGCCTCCGTGAAAGTTTTATGGAGTAGCAAGAACTAGAAGAGATGACGTGGGAGACGAAGGAAGAAATGAAGTCTAAATACCCCCTCCTGTGGCTTGAGATGGATACTATATCCCAGCTCTATTCAGGTCAGTAGGTCATCAGGCAAGCTCTTATTTTTTACTTTTATTATTTATGATTGATGGCCGTGTGAGGCCAAGTATTGCTATTTATAGAAATTGGCCATGTGTGGCATGTATAGTATGTTTTCTGGCTGCATGCAGATTGGTTTTAGTCTAGTGTATGGAGGACTCTGGCAACATTTTCCAATTCTCTAAAAGTAAACATTCGAGGACGAATGTTCCTAAAGGAATGATGTTACACCCCATATTTTCGTACGTAAAAGTGCATCGTAAGCAAACCAATGTAAGACAAAAATGAGATCATCTCTGAAAGTATATAAATTAACTTAATCATGTTACATCGGGGGTTACAAATATTGAATATCATGAACAACAAGTACAAAGGGGGTTGGAAGGTTTCAGAAGCTAAAGGAATTGAAGAAAATAATGTTTCGTCAAAAGTCGACAAGTTGGGAATGTTATAACCCGTACCTTTGGGGTGAGACTAGGGTTTTTAACATGATAAGAGGTTTATGTTATAATTTATTTTAGTCTTATGATAGCCATTTGTTAATTTTTGAGGTCAATTGAGTTGTGGAACAAAATTCGATAAAAGTTATCACAAGTTACGTTCATAAGTTTTACCGAAATTTGGGTCAAATGTCACTGTGATTTTATCCAAATATAGTTAGAGTTACAGGGTGATCCACCCATCAAATTGAATATCTGTAAGTCTATTTTCTAAAACATTAAAATGTTTGTCTATACGACATCGTAGTAGATAGATATATATATTTTTGCGAGGCTGCGCAGACTACTAGGTGACAAGTAGGTGTGTCACCTACTTGCTTAAATGAGAGGACTAAATATGTCCAAAAAGGGGCGGGTCGTACAAAGAGCCCTTTTAAGGGCTTATCTCCTGAAAATATATCACTCATTATAGGCAGAATAGTCTAAATGATACTCATACTTGTGCCACTTTGTTATCTCGGTCCCCAAACTTAATGAAGTTTCATCTAGACACCTCTACTCGTTCAAAAGTAATATTTTAAACCCTTCTGACCGTGTGTGTTCCTCAATCGTCTCATTGTATCATCCACGTCAGATAAAAATATTCCACATCATTATTTTATTCACAAAAACTATTTTTAAAAAAGAAAAAGTTGAATCCTAAAGTTTTCTCTCACAAACACCTTCATGCCTTTCTCTTTCTGAAAATCACCCACTAGCAGGGACTGAGTTTCCTTGATTCAAGAAATGCAGGTGGGAAGTTGCAATTTGAGAGGATTGAGGGAATCAAACCCAGATGAAGAGCCAAGGGTAAAGAGAGCGGAAGCCATAGTCCCTAAGTGGCTATGTCCGCCCACACACACCTTTCCCTCTTCTGCTAAGGATCCACTCTTTCTCTCTTCTCTTCAATTTTTGCGCCTGTGTCCACAACTGTCCATGGCCATTACAATGATGAAAGCAAAATATCATACATAACCACTGTCATTTTTTAAGGCTTAATGGACTTAGACCGACCTATCACTGCACAGCCGCTACAACAACAAGTAGCAGTACAACAAGTGAGCTCTTTATCTGTTTCACTTCTCGCCTTTCTTCTTCGTCTTCTTCCATGAAACTCTCCAAATCTATTCTCAGTCCTGGAGAGGCGAAAGAAGATTGTTGTGTGTGCCCGGGGGGGGGGGGGTTGGTGAAAGAAGTAACTTAGAGAGGGAAGGGACTCGGCGAGGGTGGATTATTTGTTGTAGGTAAGTATTTATTTTTCTTTCTTTTTTTTAATTTTTTTTAGGTTTAGTTTTAATTTAGTAATCTATAAACTTTTAACTTCGCTTCTTACTATCGTGTAGT